>NC_141607.1:52233573-52443573 GCF_047967505.1 Dipteris shenzhenensis | reverse complement strand
CTCTTCCTCCCATCCCTCCTCTCTCTCTCCCTCCTCTCTCTCTCACCCTGGTGGCCACAGTCGCCAAGACCCCCCCTCTCTCTCTCTCCCTCCCTCCCCTCCCTCCTCTTTCTTACCCTGGCGGTCGCGGCTGCCAGGACCCCCCCCCTCTCTCTCTCTCTCTCTCTCTCTCTCTCTCTCTCTCGCTCCCCTCCCTGGGGGCCGTGGCGCCATGACCCCCTCTCTCACCCTCCTGCCACCCCCTCACCCTCTTGCTGCCCTCCCCCTCCCCACTCCCCCTACCCCTGCCACCCCCCCTCCCGTCTCCCGCTGCCCCCTACCCACCCCGCCTCCCTCCTTTCTCTCACTCCCTCCCCTCCCTACCCTCCCTCTCGCCTTCCCCTCGCGGCCGCAGTCGCCAGGACCCCCTACCCCTCACCCCACCCTCCCATCCCTCTCGCCTCCCCTCACCCTCCTGCTGCCCCCCCTTCCTGCTCCCCCTACCCCTGCCGCCCCCCCTCCTGTCTCCCGCCGCCCCCTACTCACCCCGCCTCCCTCCTCTCTCTCACTCCCTCCCCTCCCTGGCCTCCCTCTCGCCTCCCCTTGGCGGCCGCGGCCACTAGGACCCCCACCCCACCCTCCCCTCCCTCTCGTCTCCCCCTGGCGACTGCGGTCGCCAAGACCCCCTCTTGCCTCTCGCCTCTCCCCCCCTCCCACCTCTCGCCTCCCCCTACCCTCTACCACCCTCGCTCCCCCCTACCCTGCCACCCCCTACCCCCGCTCCCTCCCCTCCCTCCTCTCTCTCCCCTGCCTCCCCTCCCCCTGGCGGCCGCGGTTGCCAGTAACCCCTACCCCCCCTCCCCTCCCTCCCTCCCCTCCCTCTTGCCTCCCCCTGGCGGCTGCGGCCGCCAGGCTCCCTCCCTCCTGGTGGCCGTGGCTGCTAGTACCCCCTACCACCCCTCCCTCTCGCCTTCCCCCCTCCCGCCTCTCACCTCCCCCCCTCCCGCTTGCCTCCCCTTGGCGGTCGCAGCCGCCAAGATCACCCCCCCTCCTGTCTCTTGCCTCCCTCTCTCCCGCCTCTCGCCTCCCCCTACCTTGTCGCCCCTGCTCCCCCCTACCCCGCCGCCCCCCGCTCCCTCCCCTCCCTCCTCACTCTTCCCCTCCACTCCCTCCCCTCCCTCTCGCCTCCCCCTGGCGGCCACGCTGTGGCTGCTAGGACCCCCCTTCCTGCCTCTCGCCTCCCCCTACATCCCCGCTCCCCCCTCCTACCTCCCCCTACCCCTGCTCCCTACCTCGCCTCCCTCTACCCATGCTCCCTACGCTGCCCCCTACCTTGCCTCCCCCCCTCCCTACCCTGGTCCTCCCTCTCCCCCCTACCCCGCCACTCCCTCCAGCCTCCCCTGCTCGTCGCCCCCTACCCGGCCTTCGCCCCCTCCCTACCCCTGCTCCCTCTAGCCTCCCCCTACCCCCGCTCGCCGCCCCCTACCCCGCCTCCCCCCTCCCTACCTCTGCTTCTCCCTCCCTCTTCCTCCCTCCGTCCCTCTCTCCCTCCCTCCCTCCCCTCTTCCTTGGCTCCTCCCTCCCTCCTTTCCTCCCTCTCATCCCCCTCCACTTCCCTCTTCCTCCTGGAGGCCTCCAAGGCTTCTCTCCTTCTCTCTAAACTTTCTCTCTCTCTAGTTCCTCTCTCTCTTTCTTTCTTTCTCTCTTCAAATTTAAAAAAAAAATCTAGATAAAGAATTAATCAAGAAAATTTACAAGTACCTGGAAAAAGTTTGTAAGTTTGCTCTTTCTTGCTTTCTTGCTCTTCCTTCCTTGCTTTCTTGCTTCAATGAATGAAATGAGGAGAGAATGAATGAAGAAGGAAGACTCTATATAAGAAAAATTAGGTTTTCCTCCTCCTCTCCTATTGGCTTTTCATTCCTCCCCTCTCTCCTATTGGCTTTTCATCCCTCCCCTCTCCCATTGGCTACCATTACTCCCCCTCTCCCATTGGACCCCCATCCCTCATCCCAATCTTCCATCGGCCCTCCCCCCATCCATTTCTTCTTTCTCCTCCATTGCCACCACTCCCATCCCACATTTCCACCACATCCCATACTCCTCCCATTTCCCAAAATCCCATATTTCCCCATCTCACCCTCCTCTTTTTCACCCCCTATTACCTCCCCTCACTCATTTCACTCCCTTATTATCCTACTCCCCTATTACCTCCCCCTCTCCCATTCCATTCTTCCCTCCCCACTCTCACTTCCACTTCCCATTACTCACTTGCCATTTGAAAACTATTAATATGTTATTATACTATTTTTTATACTTATTATCATACACCCCTATTACTTCCCCTCTCCCATTCCACTCCTCCCTCCTCACTCCCACTTCCACTTCCCATTACTCACTTGCTATACACATTTGCAAACTATTAATATATTATTTTGTGATTTTTTATACTATTTGCAAACTTACATGTGGGCAAAGTCATAGGTGTCAAAGCGATCCTATTGTGGTCATACAACAACTGTGGTTTTATTCAAAGGCATATTTACAAGGGCGTATTTATCCTCATCAACAAGCTTATTTCGGCTTTTATTTTGACACAATACTCAAGGTATGAAGTGCATAATTTGTGCACTAGGTGTTTACTTTGTTGTATCAAAATTGTTTGCCACACACACACACATATACACATACCGAGAATTTTCTAATATTATCGCATCTACATTTCTTCGATGGGCACAAAAATTTGTACACGCCTCAACCTAGGTCGTATTGACTTGCATACAAAGTGGTGCACCCATCCCATAAGTACTTGTTTGGATAACACACTTGCAAACATATTTTATGATGATTGTGCATAACACTAGGAACAAAATGGTGTATGATGTGTGATCAACTATGCAAAGCATATCCAATGGACACAATACTTTGCATGTTCCTCAACCTAGGCAGTATTGACTTGTGTGCAAAGTGGCATCCCCATCTGATAAGTACTTGTTTGAAAAATACACCTAGGATCGTGTTTTTTGACGGTTCTACATGATACCAAGGCAAAAACAGTATTTAATACTCAATCTACCATGTAAAGCATATCCGATGGGCACAATACTTTGCACGTGCCTCAAAAGCGGTGGTATGGTATTCCATGCAAGGTGGAACGCCCATTCAATAAGTACTTGGTATGATAATACACTTAAGAGTGTGTTCTTTGACAGATGTGCATAACACTAGGGGAAAAACGATGTATAATGTGTGATCCCCCATGCAAAGCATAACCGATAGACATAATATTGTGCACGCACATCAACCTAGTTGAAATTGACTTTCCTGCAAAGTGGCTCTCCCATCTGACAAGTACTTTTTAGAATATCACACCTAGGACCATGTTTTTTATTGGTTGTTGTCCATGACACTAAGGCAAAAACGCTGTTTTATGCTTAATCGATAATGCAACGCATATCTGATCATCACAATACTTTGCACACATCTCAACCTAGGTATTATTGACTTACAT
Organism: Dipteris shenzhenensis; assembly: GCF_047967505.1. Taxonomy (NCBI): domain Eukaryota; kingdom Viridiplantae; phylum Streptophyta; class Polypodiopsida; order Gleicheniales; family Dipteridaceae; genus Dipteris; species Dipteris shenzhenensis. Next base: position 52,440,086 of record NC_141607.1, on the reverse strand, counting down.
GCAAAGTGGCATGCCCATCCCATAAGTACTTAGTCAAATAACACATCTAGGACCACGTTTTTTGACGGTTGTGCATGACATTAAGGCCAAAACAGTGTTTAATGCTTGTTCGACAATGCAAAGCATATCTGATGGGCACAATACTTTGCATGAGTCTCAACAATTATGGTATTGCATTGCATGCAAAGTGGTACACCCATTTGATAAGCAGTTGGTCGGATAACACACCTAAAAGCATGCTTTTTTATGGTTGTGCATAACATTGAGGCACAAACGGAGTTTAATACATGATATACCATGCAAAGTACATCCGATGGGCACAATACTTTGCACCCAACTCAACCTAGGTGTTATTTAGTTGCATCAAAAGTGGCATGTCAGTTAGATAAGTACTTGATCCGATAACACACCTAGGACTGTGTTTTTTTACAAATGTGCTTGACACTAAGGCAAAAATGGTGTTTTATCCTTGATCGACAATGCAAAGCATATCCGATGGGCACAATACTTTGCACACACCTTCAACTAGGTGGAATTGACTTACATGCAAAGTGGCACGCCCATCCCATAAGTGCTTGATCGGATAACATACCTAGTAGCATGTTTTTTAACAGATGTACATGACACGAGCAAAAATAGTATTTAAAGAATGTTTTAATTGCTCATATCGTGCTCTCTTCGAAATAGTGAAATGTGAATCTATGTCTTTTGCCCTCTTGCTTCTACCCTTCTCCTCTTTCCACTTCAAATCCCAAAAACCTAATTTCTCCATGTCAATATTAGGAGGCAAGTCATCTCTTCTGCACATTTCTTCATATTTCCTATGATGCTATTGATCATGTGACGTACTCCACCTTCATTCATTTCACTCTTGGGCAGCGTCTCTCCCATTGTGTTGGCTATGACCTCATTGTAGAAACACTCTATCCGTATTGTATTGCTAGTTATGTCTGTTATTTGCTCCTTGCTCATCTTACTTATCCCTATACAAAGATGCCACCTAATGACTTTGAGCCAATTTTTCCTTTGCTCTGCTTGCATCTTTTCACAAAAGGATTTCTGGCAAAACATGCATGAAAAAACCAAGTATTGAGAGAGAATCTAAAATATATTCATATTTTAAATAATCAATGAACACAAAGTTAATTACAATAAAGAACACAACGAACTCCATTCTTATGAAATTTGCATCATGCTTACATGGGCCTACCATTTGAGTGTGTGGAGAAGTGTGTGTTAGACACTAGATTCTACACTAGAAGTGTAGTCCCCTACATTCTACACAAAATATTTCATGTGGAAGAAACTATATACCTTTGAGTCATGATTGCTTGCTAGCGATAAGAATCCTTACAATTTGCTCACAATTTGGGCCTTCACAATTAATGTCAAGTCTTTATTGAGGATGGAAACTTAGTAGAAGAATACCAACATGCAAATCCGAATCTCAATGCTACTTATAACCAAGGCGGTGATAGCTGAAGGAGTCTAACTAAGCTATTATTTTACCAATTGCAACAACGCATGGGTTTCCCATTAGTCTATTGATTATACTAGATCACAAGTATTTCAAACTAAACAACACAAACAACCATTTCATATGCAACCCGAGTTCCTAGCAGACAATGCAATAGTCCTGGTTGCGAGTACAACAACATCAAAAGTCGAATAAACAACCAAGTGTTGAAGCCAAATCTATCATACAACACTGATAACCTACAACGACACTGAAAGCCAAATAAATGACCATGTGTCGAAGTTTAAACATTTGTTTTATGAAATAAGCTACGACAACACTGAAAGCCGAATGAATGACCTAGTGTCGAAGCCTACTTATTTTATAAATTATATATCTAAGGAACAACACCAAAAGTCGAATAAACGACAAAGTGTTGAATTCTATTACTCTTCTAAGGTTGAGAAACGACACATACAGTCGAATGATATGACCAAGTGTCGAGCTAGTTTCAAAACAATGCGAAGGAGTCCTTATAACGACATCAAAGGTTGAATATTACAACCAAATGTCGAAATGCAGACTTACTTACTTAACCACACATATAATCGAGTAATACGATCCAATGCGGAAAGATAAGCACCATGCAAATGCATGGCCCAAGTAATTGACCCAAAGAGGCAAGTTAGAAGGAGAATTTTACCACCACTAATTAATCCAGTAATGGCTCAACCACCTAATCCAGCAAACCTCAAAGTTAAATTTGCACATTTTGAGGGAAAATCCAAGAAGGAGGACCCTAATGCCCATGTAGCTTAGTTTGAGACAAAATGGGGTGCAAGTGGATTTAATGGGGTGTATGGAGATGATGTGAAAATGCAACAGTTTACTGCCACATTGGAGGCCAAAGCTATGAATTGGTTTAGGCAGTATGGTATTGCTCACTTCAATACTACTCAGGCATTGCAGGAGGCATTTCTGGGGAGATTCAAAAAAGAAAAGACTCCCACAGATATCAGAACCAAGCTGCAAGGATTGAAACAGAAAAAATTGCTTGTTGAGGATTTTGCTCAGAAGTTTTTAGATCTGAATGGACGACTGGCTGCAAATGAGAGGCCCACCAATGAGACATTGGGGGAGTGGTTCTGTAAAGGACTCAGAAAATCTCTCAGGACATCAGTTGCAAGCCAAGATATTCCTGCAGGTGCGGGAGGATTCAATGCATTGGTGGGTGCTGCCAGAAGAGCAGAAAAGAGAATGGGGAAATTCAAAGGGTCACCCTCTAAGAAGAAGAGCAAACACAAAAGTAAGAAGGACAACAAGCATAGCAAGAAATCAGATTCTGATAGTGATTCAGATGAAGATTCTGATGATGAGCCAGACTCAGATGCAGACTCTGACTCAGGTAGTGAGAATTCAGATTCAGATTCTGAGGAGGAAGAAGATTCAGATTCTGATGATGAGGACAGAAAAAAGAGAAAGAAGAAAGGTAAGGGAAAAAGCAAAGAAAAGTCCAGAAAACACACGAAGTCCAAGAAGAAGACTTCAGAGGATCTGGGCAAGATGATTGCTGATACCCTGAAAACCATGGGCATTTCATCAACCCAAGAAAGAAGTAGAAGATATTGTAATGCTTGTAACATGACTAATCATGATGACAATACCTGCTGGTACAGATATAAAAACAGAACAGAAGTAGTGCAACCACCAACTTCTGCAAATATTGTGCAAGTAGGGGACCAAGGGGACCACCAAAAAGATTCCAGCAAAGGAATTGGGGACCACCTGGCCCACAGGCCTGTGCATCATCATCATCAACATAGAATAGCTGCACTTATTGTGGAGGAGATCACAGACAGGGTCCTGATTGCCCACTTTGGTGCAAGCACAGAGAGGAAAGGGGAATACCAATTATAAGGTATGATAATCAAAGGCAAGCAACTGGCAAACAGCCATTTCAGTCAAATAGAATGCCACAGGCTAATGTAGTCATTGTGGATCAAATGGAACAGAAAACCATTATGGAGGAGATGAAAGTGGACCAGTCTGATTCAAAGGTGTTGCATGTGGAGTGTGACTGCTCTAAATGCATTCAAGTAGAGGAAGTCCCTGAAGATCCACCTGAAGTTTTGGCTATCACAAGATCTGGAAAGCAGTTCAAAATGTTGGGTTTTACCGTCAGTATGCACCCACGGGAGTGCCAGTGATCACACTATAGTGGTTCGGGACACTTTTTACTCCGGTAGCTGGAGGTTTTTTCCCCGGACCCATGGGGCCCACATGGCCTCACGATATCTCATTTATTATTTAGCTATTTCAGTTTACAGCACTTTGTGCTTAGCTAGCATTGTGCTTAGTTAGGGGTGTGCTTAGATAGCACTATTTTATCCCGTTTGGGATCTGGGCTTATAAGCCTTGTACTTTTCATTCTTCAATATATCCGAATCATTGCATCGTTGTTCAGTGTGCTTCCACAGTGTGTATCCTTCATTTGGTATCAGAGCAGGCTCTCCTTCTCTTGGCATCTTCATTCTTAGAGGTCGTCTCTTGGAGTAGGAAACGTGGAGCCGTGACTCCTTCTGTCCTGCTGCTCTCCCTCTTACTTGTGGAGCTGCTCCTGTCGTTTTTTTGAGGCTGCTGTTGGGGATCACGATTTGTGAGAAGTAGGCTGTTTGTTTCTGTCTGCCTGCTCATTTTTCCTCACCTAGCAAACTCTTGGAGGCTTGCGACCTGCTCTACTTGAGCTGTGGGCTGGGCGAAGTGGTTGCTGGTTGTTTTACCCTACTCCTGCTCTTCGTTTTGGCGGTGGGCGAGTTGGACGAAGCTGCTACAGGCCGTTTGCTACTGGGCGATACATTTCTTTAGTTCGTGATCACCCTGAAGCTGCCGTTTTTTCTACTAGACAAGCCGCTTCCTGTTCTGTGCTGGGCGACCTGCTGGGCTACACTATTATGTGGCTTCTTGGCGACCACAAGCAGTAGCAGCACCACATTGTGACTTCCCTTATAGGTGGTAGACACGCAGGCAGCGGGCCGTACAGGCACAACCAAGTAGGCAAAGTGTTACACACCACACGTAGGCATCTAGCCCATTCTGCTACTTTCGAGGTCTCTCACAATCGTATGCAAGTACATTGCGAACATCTGTTTTTATGCAAGACATTGGCTGTGGGTTTATGCAATTCACTTCAGATTTTTGCCAATCATCATTTGCTACTGTAGAACGGTTTCTGAGGAGAAATTATGCTGTTGATTATTCAGCAACTAAGCAATTCCCACTTTACGGGGCAATCCAAATAGCTCACAGACCAGCCAAAAGGCCAGCTCTCTCAGCCAAACAAATGGCCAGAAAGTCTAGCTGGTCTGGCCGACCAGATCTGGCCGACCAGTTGGCCGACCAGCTGGCAGGCCCACCGACCAGCTGGCAGGCCCAACCAACCAACTGGCCGACCAGTTGGCAGGCCCACCGACCAGCTGGCCGACCAGCTAGGTCTGGCCTATAAGAGGCCTCTGCCCTCACACTTCCTACACAGGACAGGACCTGCAGCTGCTCCTCATCTCCTCCATCTTTTGCTGCAGGCCCACCTGCTCCATCTACCTCTCCTCTCCACTTCTGCCTCCTCTGCTGCCTCCTCTTCTGCCTTTCCTTCATGCCTCCTGGCTGCTCCATCCTCTACTCCAAGATCTGCCCTCAACTTCTGCTCCTCTTCTCCAGATCAGATCCTTCTACTCCAGATCTGTCCCATTTTGCTCCAGATCTGTCCCCTTCTGCTCCTCTTCTCCAGATCAGCTCCTTCTACTCCAGATCTGTCCCATCCTACTCCAGATTTGTCCCCTTCTGCTCCTCTGCTACAGAATAGCTCCTTCTGTCCCAGATCAGCTCCTTTTCTTCATCATATTGCTATTCCAGATAGCCTGAAGGTTCCTTCCTCAGAGCATGCTGGTTTCAGCCATTTCCTAGGGCAGCTCCAGCTCCCATCATCCTCTCATCATTGAGCTACATGGAGGACTGCGTTACGCTCCCTCTGCTGCTATCTTTTCTACTGTCTCTCTACATGGAATCATCTTTCTGATTCACCTCAGCCACGGTCCTTCAGACACGACGGCTTGAGGTTCTTGTATTCAGTTTTTCATATTACCGACAGGCACTATGTTTTCTGAGTTCCGTTCTTCAGTTGTATCTGAGTATTGTCTATTTTCTGATCGCTCCACTGCAAACCCTATGGTTTCTCTATCGTTTCTCTATATGGTACCAAAGCCATGGTGATCTAAAGACCCCAGATCTCAGGTGATCTAAAGATCCTGCTTCTTCATGGAGGCCATAGGTACAGGGAGCATCACTCCTATGAACATATCAGTTTCCTCTTCATTCCGCTGCGCACTAAGGGAGAGAACTCCATCTTCTACTGCCATCCCTCCCTCCCTTTCTTACCTCCATCTTCTACTACCATCCCTCCCTCCTTTTCTAGGTTTCTGGCTTGACACTTCCCATTCCTTCGAAAGAGGGGGTCATGACACTTCACCTCTACCTCCATCAGCATCGACTTCCAGGATCTACAAGTTCTCCCTAGGCGGGACCCTTTCTGTTCACATGTGTCTAGATGTCTGTTGTTTCGAATCTTCTACCTGCATGGAGGCGGGGATAGACTCCTCTCTCCCAAGGTCCAAGATTGGACACACATTGGCTCACTGTTCAGCTCCGATCTCTTTGGATTATCAGTACTACTATGACAAATTTGTTCTTTCCCTTTGCACTTTCCTCCACCTTTTCGGCGGTGAGAGGGGGTGGCTTATTCTCTCAAGCTTCACAGTGTTCTTATTTCTATCTGGTATCATACGTGTAACTACGACACTTGAGGAAGTGAACAATTCCCTTGCAAGGGCACTCCTCATATGATCTTCTATTGGGCATTTCACAGGAATAGCCAGCACCACCATCGACATCCCTACACGAAGCTCCAAGCACACAATGTTTGCCCCTCAAAATTGGCAATTGAGAGGGGGTATTCAGCAACTAAGCAATTCCCACTTTACGGGGCAATCCAAATAGCTCACAGACCAGCCAAAAGGCCAGCTCTCTCAGCCAAACAAATGGCCAGAAAGTCCAGCTGGTCTGGCCGACCAGCTGGCAGGCCCACCGACCAGCTGGTAGACCCAATCGACTAGCTAGCAGGCCCACTGACCAGCTGGCCGACCTGGCCTATAAGAGGCCTCTGCCCTCATACTTCCTACACAGGACAGGACCTGCAGCTGCTCCTCATCTCCTCCATCTTTTACTACAGGCCCGCCTACTCCATCTACCTCTCCTCTCCACTTCTGCCTCCTCTGCTGCCTCCTCTTCTACCTTTCCTTCATGCCTCCTGGCTGCTCCATCCTCTACTCCAAGATCTACCCTCTGCTCCTCTTCTCCAGATCAGATCCTTCTACTCCAAATCTATCCCATCCTGCTCCAGATCTGTCCCCTTCTGCTCCTCTTCTCCAGATCAGCTCCTTCTACTCCAGATCTGTCCCATCCTACTCCAGATCTGTCCCCTTCTGCTCCTCTGCTACAGAACAGCTCCTTCTGCCCCAGATCAGCTCCTTTTCTTCATCATATTGCTATTCTAGATAGCCTGAAGGTTCCTTCCTCAAAGCATGCTGGTTTTCAGCCATTTCCTAGGGCAGCTCCAGCTCCCATCATCCTCGTCATCATTGAGCTACATGGAGGACTGCGTTACGCTCCCTCTGCTGCTATCTTTTCTACTGTCTCTCTACATGGAATCATCTTTCTGATTCACCTCAGCCACGGTCCTTCAGACACGACGGCTTGAGGTTCTTGTATTCAGTTTTTCATATTACCGACAGGCACTATGTTTTCTGAGTTCCGTTCTTCAATTGTATCTGAGTATTGTCTATTTTCTGATCGCTCCACTGCAAACCCTATGGTTTCTCTATCGTTTCTCTATATTGATTTCTGAGTTTTTTACTCAGATTCGTACTTGTTGATCCACACTGATGAATCTCAGTTTTGTGGTGGATAAACAAGGGGCTTTTTATTCCTTTGTGCTCAGGAACATTGTGTGAAGTATCAGATGAAGCTTGGGCAAAAATACTCAGTTTGTGAGTGGATTTGGTTGGCATTTGTGCTCAGTTCTAATGCAGACCTGAATTTAAATATTCAGATTTATATGCTTTGAGTACTCTCAGTGGTGAATGCATTTGATATTGACTTAACAGTCAACAGTGGGAGATTTTGGGCAATGTTGTATGCAGCAGCAGAACATTCGATGCATTAGTAATTGTGCAGCAGAAAAATCAGAATTCTTAATCCAAAAGTGTCACATAAGGTGACCTTCGTTATTTGGGTATTCTTTTATTTGCTGCAGGTACAATCAGTGTGAGAACACATATAGTGTTTATTTGTCTTTTTGATTGCACGCAATGGCACATAATCAAAATGATGTGTTACAGATTGTGTCCAAGGAGGACAGGCTTGATGGCACCAATTTTTCGATGTGGTCCTTCATGATGAAGAACATCTTGGTGGCCAAAGGCCTTTGGGAGTATGTTAATGGTGACGAGCTTCGGCCTCCCACAGTTGCACCTGCCACTCCACCACAGGGGGGTAGACATCAGCAACTGGCACCACCTCCACTTCCTCCTAGGACAGATGATCAGAAAAGATGGGACAAGAGAGATGCATAGACGATGTCTCTTATATCTCTTTCAATGCAAAGACAGATAATTCCTCACATTCGCTCTTGCATAGATGCTAGAGCAGCCTGGCTAACCTTGGAGAGGTTATACGCAGCCAGGAATGAGGCTAAAATCTCCTTTTTAAAAAGGGAGCTGGATCATTTAGAGATGAAGGAAGGTGATGCTATGCAGACTCACTTGAACAGAATACAGGATTTGAGAGAGCAACTGATAAACATTGATGAGGTTATACCTAAAACACAGCTTGTTTAGACAGCTTTGAGCTCTCTGCCACCGTCTTATTTATCATTTCATACTTCTTTGAATCTCTCTTTGAGAAACGCAGCACAGCCACTTTCATTTCAGGAGCTGGTTTCTTTATTGTTGTAGGAAGAGCAGGTTCGAAAGAACAAAGATTTGAGATCTGGTGCAGTAGAGGATGCTTTTTATGCTAGGTCCAAAGGGAAAGGCAAAACTAAGCCTAAACCCCATCCTGTAACAAAACCACATGCACCTGTTGGGCAGGGAAGTGAAAGTGCAGCAACCTCTTCCGGTGTGAAGCAGGATGGCAGCAAGCCTAAAAAGAAGGGCAAATGCCACTATTGCAAAAAGCCAGGGCATTTTATTACAGAGTGTCCGAAGAGGATTGCAAAAGAAAAGCAAAGGGAGAAAGGCTTGGTTGCCAATGCCTCTACTGCAGGTACTTCAGATGAAAATGCTGATTTTGTTGAAGAGCAGAATTGGTGTTTTTATACTTGCAGTTATGATGCTTCACATGCACTTCAAATTGGTGAGTCTGATGATGCTTGGTACTTTGATAGCGGTGCTTCAAAGCACATTACAGCCAGGCGTGATTTCTTTGTGTCCATAGTTCCTCCACCTCTCAAAAAGACAGTGGCATGTGCAAATGGTGCCACCTATCCAGTAAAAGGTGTGGGTAAGATTATGCTTACAGCCATAGATGGCTCCACAATCTGCCTCATGGATTCTCTGTTTGTACCAAGAATCAAAAAGAATCTGTTATCAGTATCTTCCTTGGTGAAGGGTGGACTTGTTGTTGCTTTCGAGGGAGATCAGTGTGTTGTACGTAGCCAGCATGGCTCTCTTTTGATGACAGGTACTTTGACTCATGGTTTGTATCAATTGGATACACGATAGCCTGTTGATCAGGCTAGCTTTTTAGCCACCCCACTTACTCATGCATAGTCCACTGCAGAGTTGTGGCATGCCCGTCTGGGGCATGTAAATTTCGGAAGTTTGATGCTCATGCACAGGCACAATATGGTGGCTGATTTGCCTCCTATGGAGAAGCCACCACCACATGTTTGTGAAGGCTGTATTTTGGGAAAATGCACAGATTCCCTTTTGCCAGGTCGTCCTTTCGAGCCACACAGAAACTTCAGGTTGTACACAGTGATGTATGTGGACCCATGAATGTTAAGTCATTAGGGGGTCACTACTATTTTGTCACTTTTATTGATGACTTTTCTCGGTTCACTTGGATATATGCTTTGACCAGGAAATCTCAGGTGTATGATGCCTTCATGGCTTGGATTGCCATGGCTGAAAATCAATCCTCATGTAAATTGCAGTCTCTCAGATCTGACCGAGGGGGGGAGTACATGTCTAAAATTTTGAATACTGTTTTACAGGAGAGAGGGATCTCTCATCAGTACACATGCCCCTATACTCCTCAGCAAAATGGCTTGGCGAGAGTAAGAATCGGTCACATCTTGAAATGGTCAGGTGTATGATCAAGGCTAAGAAGTTGCCGAATATCCTATGGATGGAGGCAATCATGGCAGCTTGCCACATTTTGAATAGGTGTCCTACAAAGGCACTGAAGAAGGTTACACCTTTCGAGACTTGGTATGGCAGGAGACCTACTGTAGCACATCTTCGTACTTTTGGTTGTATTGCTTATGCTCATGTACCAAAGGAGATCAGAAGAAAGCTGGATGATAAGGCAGTCAAATGCATTTTTGTTGGCTATAGTAAGGAAAGCAAGGGCTATATGCTCTATAATCCTGTCAGTAAGAAAGTCTTGACTAGTAGGGATGTGATTTTCGATGAAAAATCAGAACTTTCCTTGGCTAGTTATGAGTCTTATCAAGCTCCTCCTGACATATTTGAGAGGCTTCTGTCTATGTCTATGGATGACACTATTTGTACTCCTGCTGTTGGTGGTCATGCACAACCAATAGCACCTCCAGTTGCTGCTGACAATCAGCCTATGGCAGATTTCGAAATGCAACAAGAAGTACAGCAAGAGTTGGAAGGTATACAGGAAGCCAGGCGAGTACCCAAGTGGTATACAGTTACTATGCGGGACAACGGGCTAGATACTCCTGTTGTTGGCCGTACACGTGCAGATGCTAAGTTGCATGAGCAAGCTCATCCATCAGATTATGTTATGGCAGTATGTGCAGATCAAGAGGAGCCAAATTCATTTGATGTTGCAAATGCTAATGAGCATTATTGTTGGGTTTTACCGTCAGTATGCACCCACGGGAGTGCCAGTGATCACATTGTAGTGGTTCGGGACACTTTTTACTCCGGTAGCTGGAGGTTTTTTCCCCGGACCCATGGGGCCCACATGGCCTCATGATATCTCATTTATTATTTAGCTATTTTAGTTTACAGCACTTTGTGCTTAGCTAGCATTGTGCTTAGTTAGGGGTGTGCTTAGATAGCACTATTTTATCCCGTTTGGGATCTGGGCTTAAAAGCCTTGTACTTTTCATTCTTCAATATATCCCAATCATTGCATCGTTGTTCAGTGTGCTTCCACAGTGTGTATCCTTCACAGAAGTGATTTAGATGTTTCAGAATTATCTTTAGAGGATCCCAGAGTTTGGGAGGCACAACAGCGGTGCCGAAAGAAAGTGCTCAAACAAGTTCACAAGCTGAGGAACAAAGTATTAGAGCTTCAGAAAGAATCAGATCAAAAGAAAATGGAAGAGCAGATGGCTGACAAACATGTACAGGATCAAATCCAACAAAGTAAAGATATTTCTAGGATGATGGAGCATACAACAGTCACATTAGATCAGTTGCTCAGTTTGGTCCCTGAATTCAGAAAGAATGTTCTGACAAAGTTTCTGAGGTCAGATCTGAATACAGAGAGGGGAAGCCAGATGATGTTAATGTTGTCAAAGTAGAACCAAAAGATGTGGACTATCTAGTTCCCAAGATAGAATTGCAATTCAGCAAAGAAACAATTCAGGGAGTTCTGTTGGATGGAGGTTCAGGTGTGAACATATTACCAGAATTCCTGTATAGGAAGCTGAAACTACCCAGATTGGAGGAGGTGCCATTCCAAGTAAAGATGGCTGATCAGAGGAGGATACAGACATTGGGCATACTCAGAAGACAGGAAATAGTGGTGGCAGGTTTGTCTTACCTAGTGAATTTAGTGGTGCTTCACATGGAGGAAAATCACAATCCATACCCTTTACTGTTAGGAAGACCATGGTTTAATCAGGCCAAGCTTAAAATGGATTGGGGAAAGAGTAGAGTTACACTCAGAAAAGGCGAAAAGAAAATCAGACTTAATATGGTTCCAACTACAATCTTACCAATTCATGCAAGGGCATTGCATGCTCAAGCAATTAGCATGGCAAATGAAATAGAGGAGGATGAAGAGGAAGCATTCCTCAGGGCCAATGAGTCAGTTATTCCAGTCTTTGACATAGATGTGGTAAGAATTGTGGAACAATACAAGTGGAGAAAGATCAGAAGAAATCTGAACTAAAGGATCATTCAGAGAGCATGGAACAACCAGATTTGGATTTAATAGCCTCTGCAAACGGCCCATCCTTCTTCCTCAGCCAGAGATTTGGAACAACCAGAAATCTTCGTCATACTTGCCTTCTTGTTGATGGGCTTTGATAGCCTCTGCAAACGGCCCATCCTTCTTCCTCAGCTCTTCTGGCGTCACGTCATAAAAGACTGGAATCACCTTAGACGTCTGGGTGGTGTTACTCTCCATCATTTGCACAAGCTCATCCAGACACCACCGAGACTCTGCGTAAATTCTAGTAAAGATAGGCACTCCTATGATTGCTCTCCTAGCAGCGTCCAGCATATAAGGGCGAACGTCATCTCCTTTCAGGAGCTCCTTCATGTCCAAAAATGCTTTGATTCCCAGTAACTCTAGAAAACGGTACAGGTGATTAGCAAACTTACGCTTCATCTCTAGACCACGATGACTGATAAACACCTGATGCGTGCCAATAGACGGATCCAGAGCCGCCCTCCTTTGAATGGCCTTGCCACACTCGGGCACATCAGCGTCCCTTTTTCTCTTCGAGTTGTGCATGGCTACAAGTCACAACTCCTGCTACTCTTCCTTGGACAATGGAGAGGTACCCAAGCCAAATAACTTACTTTGGTTTAGAGAATCGAATACAAATGGGAGGAAAAGTAGGCATCGATTGCTTGAGTCTGCTTAAAATCGATGACACAAAGATCCAAGATCGGTGACAAGAGCAATGATAGCTGATGCATCACACAACAAAAGAACCATTAACTAGTTCCACAAAGAGAAGGTAATGAGAAAATCCATAGGACGTTGCTCTACTCTGCTTTCATAATTATATTACCTGCAGGTTTGAACTTGGACAGAAGTTTCACCGAGCAGCGTTGCGGCTAACAGTTGGAACCAATTGGAGAACCCATAGGTCGAGAAGTGCTGTAGCTAACGGGGCGTGTTGACTTCCTGTTGCTGCGAAGTAGTCTCTGTGTTAATGAACGTGTAGGCCTGCAACTACTGAAATGGAGGATTGAGAACAATGCAAAGCCAAACAATGCTGATAATTAGATTGGGGAGCAGTCAAACTTCAAATAAACAGCCAAGATGTGTATTGAGAGACCTCGGTATTGGAAATACCTAGCTTTCGTCCATTAAGTTAAGGCGCAGAACAAAATCTTGGAGAACGAGGCGATGGAGATAGTTGCAGGTGGAGGCGTACAGCTTTTTTGAGGAGCGAGCCTACACGAGACAATGAAGCGTACTCTCTGGAGGGAGGAGTGTTGAATTAGCAAGAGGGGATCATGGAGGATGGGGAAGAAGGAGATGGCGAGGAAGATGGAAGATGATTAGGAGGGGATTTCAAAAGCGGCAGCCCATTAGAGGGCCATTAAATTTTGGCAGCAAGATTTGATTCCATATTTCAAGAATATTCTCACAATATTGCACAACCTCGACATCATGGTCGGATTGATTTTGCGATTGCATCTTTGACAATTCTTCCCCTATGGTTGATAGTGAATGGGAGAGGACTTGTGAGAATGCTCTAAAACAAGATGGCCTCATGGTTGAATTTTATAAGGGATTTTGGCATGTCATTTAGGATGTTTTGGTTTTCCCATGACATAAGCCACTCTACGCAAATATCCATGTCACATGTTGCAAACTTCTAGATAATTTTTAATATAAAATGCCCTTCTGTATATTAACCTTTGGGTATTAAATTACTTCCTTATGTATATATAAATCTGTAAGTAATTGAATTAATAAAAACCCATCTGTTGAACTCACGTGATAGGGTTACATATGACAAGTGACCCCCCCGAGGCAACGCCTCTAGCACCTACCTCTCCAACGCCGAGCTACAAGCCTGAACAACTGGCAACAACCTCCCAATGAGCTATTGGTTATCTGTACCATGCCTCTTCCATGGCCTCAACTGCCTCATACGTCCTTGCGAGCTCTAGCAGCCATCTCTTGCAACAAGCAAGCAAGCCAGCCACAAAGCAGCTCGTTCGACTTAGCTTTCTTGGGATTCCTCAGCGTCACCATTGCCTCCATGCTCTCGAAAACTCAAATCCTCTCTGCGTCGCCATCGTCGCCTCAAACCTTTCTTCTAACGCCTCTACAAAAAAAAAGACACGTGGTAGATAGGACCAAACCATGGTTGTCTGGTTAATTCTCAAGGTTTCGTTAGCCATGCAATGGTGAGTAGAGTGGCACATGGCAGATTGGAAGTAACTATGGTTAAGCATACTTCACCTTGGATGAGACTATCTGGTTCAGTTAAGACACCAGTAGTCAAGTTTACCACAAGCTGGTTTAGGTTCAAGATTGGTTAATTGCTACATCACCAAGTGCCACCTAAGCACAAAGGCCCTTGTTAAGCACAGTTTGAATTCTGCATGTGAATCCCTATGCCACATCATCAAAGGCCCTCTTCTTCACAGAAACTTCGAGAAGTCGTAACTTGCAATCCAGGAGGAATTTGAACATGCTCCAAAAAGGAAAAGTGATCATCTTTCTGAGCTCTACACGCCTGTTAGATCAGAACCAATGTATGCAATTAGACACTACCAATATTGAAAGAAATCAATTGGTAAGACCTTTGCAACAAATGACAAATCAGAGCATGAATGCACACATAGCTATCATAAGCATGCCAAAATTACAAGAACAAAGTGTCATGCATCAAGCTACATCGAGTAAAGATGAAAGAACAAAGTGTCATGCATCAAGCTACATTGAGTAAAGATGCGAATGCCATCGACATCAAGCATTGAGAAGCAACTACCTTGCCACTTCAGCCCATATGTTTGTAAATCAAACTTGACCACCTGAGAGTAGCAATGAAAGCACCCAGGGGAGGTATTGATGTGTAAAGACCACACTTGACCACCTTAACTAGCAATTTATGCACTAAGGGGAGGTGATGGAATGTAAATCACATCTGACCACCTTGCAGTAGCCAAAGGATCATGGTACCAAGGAGAGGTGTTGAGAGTTGTGGTGCCATGAGCACATAGATTAAAGGATGGTATAGGAAAGAATTAAAGTAGCCACCCTAGGATGTCGACAACATGATATGGAGATGTGGATTGAGGATATCCACAAGGAGAGATGTGGATTAAAGGAACCCACATGTGTTGACTATTCAAAGGGCACTCTCTATATAAGAGGTCTATCATGTATTGTTGATATAGCACATTGGAATAGATTGAGTGTTTCATACTTCTTGTCTCTCTCCCCATGGCTTTCCGTATTTGGTTTGATCCTCCATGATCTTTATGCTCATTAAGTGATAGATTAGGCTAGTACGATCTGCACTTTGTCACCTCGAGGGTAGAGCAGGGACATTGACATCTTACCTACTCGAAAATTGTCCCCTGTAGCCCTTCCAAGGGGTCATCACCTGGGTGTACCCATCATAGGTCCAAAAAGAGTAGTAAAGGGTCGAGGCTGTTGTGATGGCTCAAGGGATATAGACAAGTCAGCACACTCGGATCCCTACAGGTCTCCAATTCCTCATGAGATGCAATACCAATTAGGTCCCTTTCCCTCTCCACTCATAGAGGCCACCGCACCACAGAGACCACTCGCTCCCTTACTCCTTGCTCCATTAGTGCTTGCACCACCCCTCACTCTAGTTCTGCTACTCCATCCAAGGAAGCCTGCATAGAAGCCCTCAAGAGACAATTTCCAAATCCTAAAGGGTTTGAGTTTGAAACAAATGTCATGATTACTCGCATGGGGGAGCTCCTTAGGTCTCATAGTAGCTATGAACTAAGGGATGTTGTTAAGGGGGGTAAGTACAAGCCAGGGTGGGCAAACCCGAAGGAGGATTGGAAGAAAGTGAAAAAGTTTTACAGGGAGAATCCAGATGTGTTTGAGCCTCAACGGAGGGAATTGAGGATACGCATGGAGACCGTAGGTCCTTCGCACATCAAGAGCGCTCCAGGAGCGCTGGCAGACTCGGCAATGAGGCATGGGTGGTAAATATATATGAATTTGGATCCACAGGAATCTGTAATTGGAAGGCCTCTATATAACAAGGAGTATAGAAAGGCCTTCAGGATTAGAGCCAGGGAAAGGTTTAAGGAGAAGGAGTCCACATCGATTGGAAAAGGGTGGTAGCGTGTCATGTGAGTATACCCTATTCCTCTTCGTTATCATTTGGCTATTACCATTGTCTTACAATCAACGCTCTTAGTTTTTCTAACTTGTTTCATTCTTAGGGAGGCACGTTTGACCCATTCGGAGAGATAGGATGTGAGGTAGAAGCGGCTAGGTATGCAGAAGAGGAGGCGAGGGATCGGGTACACGCAGATAGATTGAGGACGAGGAGGGCACATGCAGACTAGAGACCAAGGGTGAGGAGGGTGAGGAGGATGAGGAGGGCGAGAAGGATGAGGAGGAGCAATAGTAGGATAGCACATTTAGTGGAGGAGGGTGAGAAGGATGAGGAGGAGCAATAGTAGGATAGCACATTTAGTGGTTCAATATTTCAGCACTTCTGCCATTTTGTAGTAGATTGACTCGGTGTATTTGCCATTTTGGAGTTCGGCACTTTTGCCATTTTGTAGCGCATTAGTGCATTACTTTGGCAGATTTGCCATTTTGTAGCATATTGCCAGTACTTTGTAGACTTTCTTTGCAAAATTCTAATGTACACCTCCACATTTGTAACATTTTAATCGTGATTCTAATGGAAAATGGGGCAAGATGGGACTAAAACAAGCCCCATCCTACCCCACATAATTTTTTCAAAGCTTGTGTAAAAATGTCCGTATATATTGATGCCTATACCGACATTGTAGTGTTGGTATATACTAATGCCTACACCAACACCCATATCGACACTGTCGGGTATATTTTACCGAATAGTGACACCAACTCCCGCATCGACGGTTTCTTTGCGACGTCCACACCGATGGAGTTTCTGACACTTTCCACTTGCTTCGTATTTAGCATCGGTATCGGTGTAAAAAAGCAGCCCGTTTCTTGCACAACAACACAAAGCAACTATAGACGCGCTTGGTAGATGCGCAAAATAGCGGGCACGTCTATAGGCATTGCTTTAGTAGAGGAATTACGGGCGCGTCTAAAAGCACATCTAACAACTCGTCTATTTGTGCATGTATTAACACGTCTACTTGCACGTCTAAACTGAGAAAATACGAGCCCGTTTAACATCGCGTTTATCAGCGCGTCTATTTGCACGTGTATTAGCACATTTATTTGCGCATTTACATTGAGAATCAGACGCGCATTTAGATGCATAGATAGATGCAAACCAGAGAATACAGAAAGTGAGATTTTGGTGTACATCATTGCTTTCCAAACATTGCCCATGATTACCAAAGCACATAATTTTTTGCAAGCCCACATATACAAGAATTAAGTGAGATGAGGAGAATGAGACAATATGTAAAATAGTTTTGCCAATATCAATTATGGGGCTACGGTTCAATCTCATCCTCAATGAGATCAACCCTTGCCAAACTATCTACTTCAAAATCCAAACAAGTGTTTAGATCTACAAATACATTCAACCCACTACTACTTGTGCCACTCATGTGCTCATCGAAATCAGCATCTCGAATGGTAGGCTCGTCCTCACGGGTAATGGCCTCAATATCTGTATCTCCTATCTCATGATCATCCTCCTCTCTCGTATCATGGTCATCATCACGTCCATGGCCATGATCATCCTCCATATGCTCCATATTAGTAAATGTACTATACATCACTTTGGAACGTGGCATAATAGGTATGACATGCCACCATCTATTATTATCCACCATTGGTTGATAGACAACCTAATTCAAACACAAATACAATCATGTTATTTTTCTTGCATCAAATATTTAAAAGCGAGTATTTTTATATGTGTGCACAGTACCTGTTCACATTGTTGCGGTAGTACTAGTGTGTCCTTCCTACTTTGCCAAAACTTTGTGGAGTCAATAGTTACAAAGCCATTTGCATGGCGTTTGATTGTTGCATTAGGGCCTCTTTCCACCATGTCCTTAAACCACTTTACATCCAAAACATACACAAATAAGCGTCGAAAGTCAAGCATAATAATATCTTGGATTATGCCACAATAATCATCCATGGCTCCATTAGCTCCCTCAAAGCTAGCAATGACGCCGCAGTCTTGTGTGTTTCTCTTATCATCAATCCGTTGTGTTCGAAAATGCTTGCCCTCACACCATATAGCATTGAACATAATGCACTACACCAAGAAAAAATCAATTAAATAAGCAATCTAAATTATTGAAAGCTCATAACTTATGCATAAGATTCTATATACCGACCTTGCTCATGCATCCCCTAGCATACTCCCATTCTTCCATTGTGATATGCATCCCCTCGTCTTTCTCTGCTTTCTCCATTTCATCAAGTAGCCAATCCACATGAATATCCTTTGGAAGTGCTCTTAGATACCGAGGGTATGGCACACGAGATATGTGGTGTGTACGAAAGAGGGCCCTTTCTTCTTGTCTTCTTGCCTTTGCATCCTCGTATCTTGTCACCCATCTTTTCATCACATCACTATTAAGCACGCAAAAGAGGTTGATACTATTATGCAACTCCGTGTCTATTACTTTGTTCCATCCTTTTCCTTGAGGCATAATAGAGGTCATCCTTAGTTCTTCATCATCTCTCCATAGTCATCGGAGAGAGCTATCCACATCAATAAGAAACTCAGAAATATATACAAGTGACTCTTGTACCAACCAACCCTCGGCCATGCTACCTTCGGGTCTTGCATTTTGTCTCACGAAGCCCTTCAAGGTCTTCATGAAGCGCTCGAGGAAGAACAACCATCGTGCATGTATAGTACCTCATATAGCAATCTCATCCACCAAATGCACTATAAGATGTAGTTGGCCTGTGAGAATAGAATGTGGAAATGTCTCCTCCACTAAACAAACCACCTCCACTGATATAACTCGAGCATTCTCAAGCATGGTGGGATCTATTTCCTTTGAGCTCCTATACCTAGAAATGAAAAAGTATAGCATATTAGCAATATGCATTCAAACTTGCATGGAGCATTGATATGCATCATAATTTTGTATCATGTAAAGTGCCTCACAAGCTCGCCCATCTTGTAAATACAATCTTTCACGTCCTTCAATGCACTACGTGAAATGCTAGTAGGTAGTATGAATTGAACCCATGAGGAGGTGGTTGATTAGTAGCTTATAACTATTCACTCACAAATTTGAAAGGAAAAAGATATTATGCACATAAAATACTTACTTGGAGCATCTTGTGCCAATCATGAGATTTCAAGCCATATAATTGCTCTACACCTCTTTTCTTGCTCTTTGTAAAGGCTCCCTTCAAACACCTCATGCATCCAGTGGGAGTACGAATTGTAGTAATAGCGCGCTTCACCGTCACCATCTCTAGCTTTGATAACATCCACGGTGCACGAGGTAAAAAAACACGCCCATTTGGTCTCTCTTGAGGCCAAGCTTCACGCATCCTCCCTGTGGTACGTAGATCCTCCCTTATGCCTATGGAATCTCATGTCCCATTCAAATGCTCCCAAATGGTGGATGCCACATTCTTGAAGATATGCATGGGATCAAGCAAGTGATTGATCTTGAGGTGGGACCAATATGGTAAACGATAAAAGATGGATTATCTAAATAAAATAAAGTGTTAGCAAGCAATCTTTACTTCCAGCCAATATAGCACACAATAGTTACAAACCCTTACCGGCTCATGCCAAGTGGTGGAGGAGTCATGGAACCATCCCAAATTCTCATCCAATCTCCCGCGGTGAGTGATTGTGGGAGGACTTCATTCCAAGGGGCAACATATCTAGGATGATCAGGTGGGAGAAATCGATGGTGATTCTCATAGATGACCTTATTCAATGCGTCTGCCCGTGAGGCAACTAGCGAAGGACCACAAACAGGACATGCATGGTAACCCGATGTAGTGAGACCTGAACTTATAGATGCGATTAAGAGTTAAAGGTGGGTTTAGGGTGCCACATCCTTTGCCTATTCATAATTAGAAGTGCAATGCTTACCTGAACACTCGCCATAGCTTGGGAAGTCATGCATCATCCACATCAAGACTGCTTTGCAGTTGAAGTCTCATGACGAGGGAGGCTTGCTCACATCATGCACCTCGATACCTCTCCAAAATATCTCTAGCTTGTCAATCAAAGGCTCCAAATAAACATCAGGGTTTTGACTTTATGTTTCCCTGGAATTAGAAGGGACAGCATAACATGTCCTTTCTTAATAGCCATAGAGGGTGGAAGATTATAATTCACTAATATCACTGGCCATACATTGTAAGAGGTGCCTTTGAGACCAAATGGGTTCACACCGTCCATACCCAATCCAAGTCTCAAGCTCCTAGGTTCTTCCTTGAAGCTTGGCCATGTGTCTTCAATATGCTTCCATGCAGGAGAGTCTGCGGGAGTTCTCCACTTGCCATCGGTTGATCGATGGGAGGAATGCCATGACATGAGCTCTGCAATAGATTTGCACTTGAACATATGTTGGATGCGAGGGATTATGAGAAAATGTCGCAGAACCTTACGAGGCACGTCCAAGGTTTTGAGATCTGCTCTATATCTTGCCTCTCCACAAGTAGGACACTCTCTTGCATCCTTATGTAGTCCACGAAACAAAACGCAATCGTTGACACATGCATGGATGCGCTTGTAATCTAATCCTCCAAGAGAGGTCACATGTTGCCTTGCCATATCTCTTGAGGTCGGTAGTTTATTGTCCCTTGGAAGCATTTTACACAATAGCCTGCACCTAAAGACCATAAATGAGGAAAAGCATTCGAGTAATTGACCCACTAGCATAATTCGCCATGTTTGCAAAATAGACTTTAAAGCTTACTTGAGTAATGCATTCAAAATTGCATTGCTCCATCCATAGATGGTTTGCAAGTTTAGTAACTCAAGGGAGGCACGTAGAACAAAGAATGTGCACCTCTCAAATAGTGGAGTCGATGCTGCAGTAAAAAGATCATACTGCTCCATGCTATCATCCCTCCCTTGATGGACATATAAATCCTGCACCATATCATCAAACACCTCCTCCTCCACGGCTTCATGAGGTAATGGCGGAGGGCTACTATCACCATCACTCCATGCATCCGTAACGGTCCCTCCTGAAGATCCCACCTCATATCGCTGACGCTTCGCCTCCTCACGGTGAGCATAGGGCAACATATGCGGGTGTGGCACTGCATCCTGTATCAAATTAAAATGGGATCATAACTCAAACATATGAACACCCATAGGTATCTCAATCAACCTTAACTTACAAACCCTTACCCTGTTTACGGTCACATCCCATTCTCCATACTTTGAGATGTGATTGAGTGTAATACTGCGTGCACGATACATGTTTCCTTGACATCGATCACATAGACATTTGACTTTTTGCTCCAACCACATTTCGCGATGGTGGATACAGAGGGATTCATTCTCACTAGAGCTACTTGTTGAAGATGAAGACATTCTATAAACAAACAACCCACCAAATTTGCTCTTCTTCAAATGTTTAATTTTAAACTCTATGGCGCATCTAAAGGCACATCTAAAAGCGCATCTACAGGTGGGTTTAAAAGCGCGTCTAAAGGCGCGTCTACTCTGTGTATTTAGACGTGCCTATAGACGCGCTATTAGACGCGATTATAGATGCGGCTTTTTAACCTGCTTTTAGCGCGCTTGCTTTGCTTTTCTTCATATTACTTATACTTCGCGTGGCTTGCTTCGTTCCTTATTAGCAGATCCATAGTTTCGACGCTTAAGAGGAAGGCTCCCATACTTACTTCCAAGCTTACACTTAAGAGGAGGGCACCCACACTTACTTCCAAGCTTAAAGGAGAGGAGGACGAACAAGGAGGAGAAGCAACTTTGAAAAAGAAGAAGAACCTTCCATACCTCTATCCAAGGTAAGTCTTTTTGAAGTTGATCTTTTTTGGAAGTTTGCTCTCTTTAGATTTGTACTTTCTCGTATCCAAGAAACGCATGATCTAGGTAGCAGTGTCACGTTTGTATGTCGGGCGCAATGTCCTTTTCTACTTTTTAGAAATTCGGTTTGTCGGAGCGCATCTATAGGCGCATCTCAGAGCGCGTCTAAAACCGCATCTACAGGCATGTCTAAACACGCGTCTAGCCTATTTGCAGACACAGACAGACGCGCTGATATACGCAAAAATAGACGCGCTCCGATAGTAAGCCTCTCTTCCCTTCCCCTTTCTTCTCAGCTCATCAGTAATAGATTTTTTTTCTTTTTTCCAGTTCAACATGTGGCCAGGAAGCGCTTCCAGCTCACCTGATCCCCGGGATTCTATTTAGAAGGACTTATATAACCTTTTAGGGCACCCTCCTAGTCCTACGGAGTTATACGGGTATATGACGGGTACTCTAAACACTCCCTAGGAGTCAGCACTACAGACTCCAAACCACCCGACATCGCCTGAGATCACCCCAGCGGAGTCAGCACAACTGTCTTATGCCCCTTCTTATGCCCCTTCCCCCATGCCATCTTATGCCCCTTCCCCCATGCCGTCTTATGTCCCTTTTGCCATCCTGTCTTATGCCCCTTCCCCCATGCCGTCAGGAGGTCCTTTTGTCTCACAGAGCCGTCGACATACTCCTGTGCTGTCGAGACTCGGTTCTCCAACTACGAATGGTCAGCGTAGTCCCGTGCAGTCTCCAGCTACGAGTGGCCAGCGTAGTAGCAGGGAGAGCCGTGGGGGATGCATGGCACAATGCTTTGGGCCATGTGGTGGTGGGGACGATGATGATTCAGATGATTTAGATGTGCCTCAGGGTGATGGTACGATATTCTATGACATCACTCAGATAGGAGGCATCTTGATGGATGCGCAGGGGAAGGACATCATGGCCTTCATGCGCTCTGTAATTGCTAACAATTACAGAGATTGCTTTATCCACTTCAAAGACCAGACAAAGAGGTTGGCTGATGAGACCCTCGCTGCTGTTCGCTCTAGGTATCCTAACCCCCCTAATCGCTAGTTCACAAATAAATGGGCCAAGTCAAAGATTGTTACGATACTTGGCAATAAAAGATCTTCGCTTAAGAGGCAGGCACTAACGGAGCTTGCCAGGCTTGAGGGAGGTCAACCACCAAGGGGCCCACCCCACACCGCTCACAAGCGTGAGTGGAAGAAAGCAATGAAGTCAGCGAGGGAGGACCCCAGTCTGCAGCAAGTGGAGGCACGAAGGATCCAGATGGAGGAATATGGAAGCGCGCATTTTGGAGCAGGGGGTGTTGAATCATGGGAGGCCCAATTTGTAAGTATCGATCTCAAATTATATTGCTTATGTAGTTTATTAGGAGGTTGTTTCTCTGTACTAATCCCTCCGCAAAGTGTGTCGTCTTGCAGCTTGAGATCGTGGGCAGATACCCTACTCCTGTGGAGATAGCCTACCACTGCCACCATCGTAGAGGAGATACATGGAGGCACTTCTATGATGATGGGTTGATTACTGAGGAGTAGTATACTCGGGCTACTGGAGCGGCCCCCGAGGTATTTGAAAGTAATTAAATAATGCCAAAATTATAAGTAAAGATTTGATTTTTCATACATTGATATATGTTGTCCCTTGTTTACAGGCCCGTGCACAAGACGACGAGGAAGACGAGGAAGGAGGCACAGAAGGGGGCACAGAAGGGAGTGTGGAAGGCAGCGAGGATTAGTCATAGAAGTAGTGCTAGCTACTCTTTTTTGTACTTAAAGCCACTGGCTTGGGTTCGCGCCTCTTGTATATACACTCCTCTTATTTTTTGTACTTGAAGCCACATGGCGTGGCTTAGCTTCCTTATTTTTTGTACTTGAAACCACATGATGTGGCTTAGCTTCGTGCTATATGTATATACAAGCACTTTTTGAGCTTTCAATTTTATTGCGTTTTGGAGTTGTAATGTTTTATTTGGAATTGTAATTAAAATGTGGTTGGCTGTAAGAATTGAATTACACAATGTGGATATGGGATTCTTGTAACTATATAGCATACATAACATACATAGCATTCTATAATTTAAAAAAATAATAATAAAGCGCGTCTATCAGTGCGTCTATAAACACGTCTATACACGCGTCTGTGATCTGTTCAACAAGCATCTATTTTTGCATCTATAAATGCATTTATAAGTGTGTCTATTAAGCGTGTACGTGCGTGTGTCTGATATATAGATGCACTGGTAGACGCGGGTCTTCAGACACGAAAATAGACGCGCAAATAGACACGCCCATAAGTTTTTTATTTAGTTCAGTAAACGCATCTATGTGCGTGTCTATGGGTGCTTTGTCTTGTTGTGTTGTAGTAATGTAATCTTTGATGAGGAATCAGAATGGAAAACCTCAAATGCACAGGAGATAGATGCACCGATTACACAATCATCTATAAAAAAGGTTGATGAAGAAGAGCAAGAATTTCTAGAAGCACCCCGAGAAGAGCCACAACAACTTAGACAGTCTACTAGGGAAATCAAACCTCGAGCTAGATTGAGATGTGCTCAGAAAGGCAAAGCAATTCAAGTTGAAACCACCAACTATGCTCTTATGACTACCATCATGGCTATAGAAGAGCCAATGTACTTCGAAGATGCAGTAGACAAGCCAGAATGGAAAATTTCTATGAATGAAGAAATGGAAGCTTTGTACAAGAATAATACTTGGGAACTATACAATCTTCCACGAGAAAGAAGGACATAGCAAACAAATGGGTATACAAAAAGAAGTAAAATCCACATGGAAGTATTGAAAGATACCAAGCTAGAATAGTTGCAAAAGGATTTGCACATCAATATGGTCAGAATTATGATGAGACTTATGCTCTAGTAGCAAAGATGGATTCCATATAGTTCTTGATATCACTAGTGACACTCAACAGATGGAATGTGTATTAGCTCGATGTCAAGAATGCAGTTCTCAATGGTTACCTAGACGTGGAAGTCTACATGCAACAACCAGCAGGCTATGTTGAACCAGGAAAAGAGAATCAGGTTTGCCATCTCAAGAAAAGTCTCTATGGCCCAAAGCAAGCACCTAGAAGTTAGTACAATAGAATCGACAAGTATTTTGCTAATCTGGGATACATGAAATCCAATGCAGATCATACTCTTTACTACAAAGTTCAAGGGGAAGACATCACTATTGCATTTTTGTACGTAGATGATCTAAGTGTGACTGGAAGCAAGGGTAGCTTCATGAAAAAGTTGAAACAAGACTTATCTGCAGAGTTCGACATGAAAGATATTGGACTTATGCACTATTGTCTTGGAATTGAGTTCTGGAGAGATTCAGACATCACCTTCACATGAGTCAACTCAAATATGTTGATAGTCTCCTGAAGAAGTTTCATATGGTAGATTGCAAGATTGTAGCCACTCCCATGGAACAGAGTTTGAAACTTACAAAAGATTTAGAAAAGCCTACCGTTAATCATAGGTACTATCGGTAGCTCATCAGATCTCTTATATATCTGGCTATCACATAGTTAGATATCTATTATGTAGTAAGTTCACTTGCACAGTTTATGGAAAATCCAAAACAGTCTCATTGGAATGCAGCCAAAAGAGTCTTGTGATACATTAGAGGTATAAGACAATTTGGGATAGAATACAGAGGAAGTCATCCACGGTTGCATGGATACTATGATAGTGACTATGCCGGAGATCATGAGACCAGGAGGTTGACACAGGGATATGCATTTTTCCTTGGTCAAGGTGCTATATCATGGTTGTCAAATAAACAGCCAATTGTTTCTTTGTCTTTGATTGAAGCAGATTAGGTGCATGTGAGGCTATATGGCTCAGAAGACTATTGTCAGAAATAGATTACTTTAATGAATCGAAGCCAATAGCAATATACTGTGATAATCAATTGGCTCAAGCACTGGCCAAGAATCCAGTATATCACTCTAGGACAAAGCACATTGATGTCAGAGAGCATTTCATCAGAGAAAGAGTGTTACTTGGTGACATCACACTATAGCATTGTGATAGCAAAGAAAATGTTGTAGATATCTTTACCAAACCACTGAGTAAAGAGCTTTTCGGGAAACATTGACAAGCTCTTGGTTTGGCTCAAAGGAAGGACATTTCCATTAAAGGAGTGTGATGGAATGTAACACTCAGTCCTTCTTTGATTCCCCAGAATCATCATCTTGAGGGAAGGCGTACTTCAAGATGTTGATCTTGAGGGAAGGCCTACTTCATGGTGTTAATCTTGAGGGAAGGTGTTGAGAAACCGTACTCAACATCATGTGATCATATGTGCATAGCAATAACACATATAGAGTGCTATAAAGGAAAGGGTTAGATGCCCTAACCCTAACTTTAAAAGGGCTTGTATATATTCTACATTTTCAACTAAATCTAGTGTACAGTTAGTCATTTGTGGTGTGCTCTCTAGCTGTGCCCTCTCTCCTCATCTCCACTCTTCTTCTCTCCCCTCTCCATATTTTGTCAGGTACCAGTAGGAGTGATGATAGTGGAGAGGATTAGGATGGGACCAGCAAGGAGTAGTACTAGATTCTACCCATTTGCTTGTTGGTGACAAACATACAGAGACAGTGCAGACTTGTACATAGTGTCAAAATTTTACCTCAAACAAAGTAATAAATTATAGGACAATTTTGTAATCAATAATTGTAAATAGTATAATACAATGGTCACTACAGTGTAATACATACCTTTACAAAAGGGTAGATTAGGGCTTGGCCCAGCCCTAATCTACCCTTAAAACATTTTGACCATAAATTTTAGGGTCGATTTTAGCATCGAAACACGCTCGGATTTTTGTCAGCATCGATATTTTTATCGAAAATGTATCACCAGAGTTAATATTACCATCGAAGAAAGCATTGAAAATAGGTTCAAGAAAACTCTGGTAATCGTCAGTATTAATGCTTCTATTACCATCAAAAATGTGGATATCGACTGTAATTTTAACAAAAATTACAATGATAATAATGATAATTTCTTTTCGATGCTAATATAGATGGTTTTTTCAATGGATTCTAGAGTAGGCAAAATAATTTCAATGTATTTTCCACTGAAAAAACGTAAAAAATGAGATGAACTGTTGTAGTGTTACACACGATTGAGAATTTATTAATTTGGAGTTGTAGCATGATTGAGAATCTATGAATTTGGTGTTGTAGCATCACAAATGGAGGATTGTGCTTTTGTTGTTCAAAGCGGATTGATAGCTCCATGCACATAGCATTATAAATTAACATTTGGGAAAACATGACATTGCAAATGCATATTTATTATTGGGAAGAGGATAGAAAGAAGAAGAAATTAATATCTTAGCAAGGGAGTACAAGCTTAACCTTTTAATTTCTAAGAAAAGTACAATTTCTTACATGCTCTAGGACTCGATTGTCTACAAGGTTGTTCACAAATCACACTCTTGCACACCTAAGAATTTTGATTATTGACAGCATTTAAATATGAATATGATTATGAACCCTTTTTCCTATGGCCTAGCTAGATCCATGCTAGCACACAATTACCATTATACTAGTATCCTTGTGCTACCATTCCAACCTTGGTAAGGAGCCACTTTCTCCTAAAACAATCCTTAATCATTGCTATGGGGATGCAAAGTGTAATACCTATAATAATACTAGTATTGTAGTGCAACCAATTGTTTCTTGTAGCATTGTATATAAAGATTGTGCATTTAATTGTATATCTTTTATGTTTTATTTAATTATAAATTGCTAATGGTGCTTTTGACTAATTTTTATAGGTCTGGACTACTTTGGGCTGACCACCCACTTTTCTAATATATAAACTACTCTTTTTTATTAGAAAATAAAATTTAAAAAAAATATTGTGTTGTGGATTCTTAAATATTTCTACACTCCTTCCCTTGTCTAGCTTGCTATCTTTTAGGTTAAATATTGATGTTTCTTGGGTGTATGAGTGTGGTGTGAGGTGACTTTGTGTGTGTGTGTGTGTTTGTATGGAGAAAAAATGAGAGTAAATTTAGGTTTTGAGGTGGCAAGAAACATGTTTAGAGGCACATCGTCAAGGAGTATAATAAGAAGTCCAAGAGAAGGAAAACTTTGCCACATATTTCCATTACTAGTTAAGAACGATCACGTAAGGATTCTAATGGAAGTGTACATTCTTGGACTAGGATTCAAGGGAGTCAAGAACTATGCTAAATCTCTTAATGGCATGTAAAGATGCTTAAAAATTTAACCCCTAGGAAATGCTCAACTCAAGGGAGCCCAATTATGTTAAATCTCTTAATGGTATGTAAAGATTTAACCCCTAAGTACTTTAAACACCTTTTGTGATGGATACAAGTGAAATATAGAAATAAGAGTTTAATTTAATCGTCTACACGAGGAAGTAGCTAAAGATGTTTGTTAAGCATTTTTCAATGTCAAGACTATCTAAACTATACAAAATGGGTACTTGCTTGAAAGCCCTTGAAAAGCACGCCAATTGTAATTGCAAGGTCATAGAATTGGACATCATAGTGTAAAGATATACCATTTTGTAGATAAAGATCCGAAATTTCTTGTTAAGACCAGTTTCTCCATAATATTATGGGTAGCAATAGCAATGGAATTGTGTGGTTAACTGTAATGTGATGCTAATCCAATAGAGTAACATTTCTTTTAGAGTGCATGACACACGTACGTAAAGAGTTGTTGGCAAATCATACATTAGTAGATTTTACAATGTAAAAGATAACGTTTCCATTACTTCGACAGCGTTGGAACAAGAGGTGAGGAGGCAGGTGAATGCACTTTTTTGAGGTACTCGTAGCAGGAAGGGAGGGTGCGGACGAGCTCCTCCTGCCGCTTCTGCACCTTCTCGAAGACGCCATCCACAGAGCGGACGGAAGCGGGCATGTGTCGTAGACGAGGGAACGGCGAGTCCGGCATCAATCCAATCCCGGCGAGCACGCAGTAGTAGTTGCTGTTTGTCCAAAAGTTGCGAAACTCCTGCTCGTAGCTGTCGTAGTAGTGGAAATCGTCGGCATGCGGTGGGTTAATGGGCAGCCCAGCTCGAAAGGCCGCAATCTTGTCTTCCATGCTCGCGGCCAGCGGTAGCTCCTTGCTAGCGCGCCAGAACGCGGTGTCGTTGCGAGGCGAGAGGCAGAAGTGTGCTTGGATAAAGTCGCGAGTGTCATCGAACATGTTCTCGATCTCGGAATTGAAGTGCGCAATGAGGCCTGGCTGAAAGTCCTTGTTGGGAAAGTGCTGCACCAACTGGTAGACCGCGGCGTAGGAGAAGTAGATGCCAGTGCTCTCTAGCGGCTCTAGGAAGCAGGATGAAGTTCCAATGGAGACGCAGTTGCCTACCCAGGCACGGCGGTTGCGGCCAACACGGAAGCGGATTTTGTTGAGACGGGCGGTGTCGGGATTCAGCCCCCACATGCGGCAGAAATCGACTGCGGCCTCGTCTGGGCTGCAGAAATCAGACGAGTAGACGTATCCTGAGCCGAAACGGCCCAGCATGGGGATCTTCCACGTCCACCCAGACTTCATGGCGATGGCGGAAGTGTAGGGTTCCACTCCGTGCGTCGCGTCATCGTTTGGAACAGCGCTGGCCACCGCGCTGTTGCACAGCAGGTGGTTGCTCATGTCCACAAACGGCTCCCCCATGGCCTTGTTGATGAGCAGCCCGCGGAAGCCCGAGCAGTCCACGAAGAGATCTGCGCGGAGCTCGCGCCCGGAAGCCGTGTGCAAGGCCTGGATGTGGCCGTCGCCTGGCCTGATTTCAGCGCGCTCCATTCGATCTTGGATGTGGCGTACCCCGAGTTTGCTCGTGGCGTGTCTCCGGAGGTAATCGGCCACCAGATGCGCGTCGAAGTGCCAGGCGTAGGCAGTCGTGACCATGCTGTCGTCCATTCTCCGAGGCGACTTCTTCAACTCCATGGCAGGCAGCTCTGGGAAGCAAGCGTGGTCGAAAGGCAAGTGCGTCTTACCTGCCAGTTTCTTCTGAACCCAATACTGGGAGAGCGGCACCTTATCGTGATAGGGGAGTTGTGAGAAGAGGTGGTAGAAATAGTCGGGCTGACCATCCTCTTTCATGCGTGGATCCGGGATTCCATCACCAGGAGTGCGCCAGTTAGTGAATTTGATGCCCATTTTGTAACTGGCGTTGCATTCCCGCATCCATTCCTCTTCGGGGATGCCGAGGAAGTCAAAAAAAACAGTCTGGAGGTTGGGGATGGTAGCCTCTCCGACTCCGAGCTTGGGAATCTCTGGCGCCTCAAGAACGGTGACGGTGGCGGTGCCCTGCAACGCCTTGCCCAAGTAAGCTGCGGCCATCCAACCCGCAGTGCCGCCTCCCAGAATCACTATCTCCTTGACGCGATTGTCGTGCTCAGGATTCATGCTGTCATCCTTAGTAGACGATGCTCGGGGCATGAACACGGCTGTAGTAGCTGGCGATGGCGCTGAACCACTAACTGTCTTGCTTAGGAGCTTGGAGTTGGATTGGAGCAACTGATGGTGAATTCTACGGCTTGGGGCACCCGGACGAGATACTGAAGGGCTTCTGAGGAACGAGGAGTGGGTTGTAATGCAGTTAGACTGGGTGGCCAACATGTCTGCACAAGTGATTGCAGCCATGGAGGATGATTCGTTTCCGTGATGAAAAAAATGAGAGAGTCGCTGAGATGGTTTCGTTCTCAGTGGCTGGGTTTTTATAGAGCTGGAGCGATCAGCTCTTCCAAACGACTACAGGAAACGTAGACAGAAATCTACGCTAGAAGGAAATTTTTTAGCCTGTTGGCCTTCGGTCAAGCTGAGCGTGCTTGAAAGTCTCAAATTCTCAACGTGTGATAGAGAAAAGTTTGCAATGCCTCCATTGATTGGTTTGAAAAAATGGCATGTTAAGAAAAACGCAGCAAATTGAGAACGGAAAGTCCAACACGGACTTGGCAGTCAACAAACACGAGCGTATCAAAAAGCCTACAATTTTAGTTCGTGGTTGAATAAGGATGCATTCCCCCACATGGAGGATCCTTAAAAGGTAGAGTTGGCACCTTCATAATGGATGAAATCACCGTGGGGCCCGCACTCTAGGGATGATTAGAAATCTAATATTCTTGGGTAGAAATTCAAAACATATCATGGTAGATTTGCAATCCTTACAATAACTCTTCACAACAAATACAAATACCTTTTACCATCGATTTGCAATTACTTAAAAATTCAAAACAAGGTGGGGACCCACCAAGGCGCTTGCAAATTACTTAAAAATTCAAAACAAGGTGGGGACCCACTAAGGCCTTGCCTTTTGAAATGACATCATAAGTTTGGGTGTAAAGTAGCTCGATAAGTATTTTTAATAACTTGTAAAAGGGAAACGATAGGTGTAAATTGGAAGGAAAGGAAAAGAGAAAAAGCAAGTGAAGGTGAAGGAATATGGGGAATTTTCTTATCTTTGCTCAACCTTTGCCAGTGTTGTTCCTTCTTTGGCTCCTCCGCAAAGTTTGCCGCTTTCTTGCTTCCACGCTACTTCTTCTCAAGAAATTTTCTTGCTTTTTCTCTATTTGAGCCTGTAGGCTCCACTGTCATTGAATCTACAATGTCCTTCAAATTTTTGACTATTGCTCTTGCTGTATAGTGAACTCATTTGTGCCAGTTGTAAATTTGTAGGTAATGTTGATTATAAGTTTGCACATTTCATTGACATTTTGAGATGCTTTTGATGCTTTCCCGCTTTTGTAGCTCACCGTCCATTGAAGCACCACTTCATAGGGTGCATGATTTTCGAGCTGGGTATTGCAAGCTGACAAGAATGCCTAGTCCACAAAATTCTTCGAAGGCATTTTAAGCTCTTTGGCTAGAACATCTTCCAAGGATCTCAAGATGGGGATGGGTTTGTTGACCTGAGGAGTGCCGCTCTTAGATACTCTATGTGAGAAAGGTTTGGGTTTATTTGGATACCATGGAGTGTTCCAGCAATGAGGAAGATATGGTTACTACTAAAAACTTGTAAGGCTCCAAACATTCATTTTGACCGGCTACGTCCTTTGAAAGCGCATGATTTTGAGGAGTTGAGCTACCGAATTCTCTTTACATCCAACAATGATCCGAGCCCTGTCTGTACAAAGTTTATTTCCAGTAGGGACTTATCTTAAAGTGAGCTAAGAAGATAGTTGAAGAAGAGGAAGTATGGGAACGTTCTTCCCACAGGAATGAGGCAAGGGACAAGGGCACCTATTGTAGTGAAAGGGAGGCAAGAATCAACCTAATGTATTGGAACCTCATTTCGATGTCGTCGGCTCTCATTCGATGTTTTGCTACTACAAGTGCTAGTATCGCAATATAATCATGAGAATCACATTCTAAAAGAAAAGGTTTGGTCAATCGAATCTGCAAACTTACTTGTTATCAACCTATTCAAGTAAGGAATCTTTGTATTAGGAATTCGATCAATAAAAATCTTCCCTGGACATCTAGTCGATATCTAATCCTCACCTATATATGCTTGTGTAAGCTTGTTTAAGCACAGCTTTTGCAATTTATAGTACTACGTTGCTTCATCTCAATGCATTAGCAGTGCTTCAACTTGGAGCCGCTTGATGTCCATCTCTTGTGCTTTTAATGGGATGCTTCTAATGGATGAGTCAACTCCTTGCTTGCAATATATTTCCTTGAGTGATAGGATTACGAGGTCGAACATCAAGAGAGGATGCAAAAGTACAAGCATCACTAATAGCCAATTTGTGCAACAAACTGGCTATCATAACGGAGCCAACAAACAAAGAAGTCTTATTCCTAAAGAAATGTAAATTGACCATGCTAATGAGCTCTACTGAAGACATGCCCATTGCTAAAGTCGCAAGGATTCTTCAAGTCTCCAAGCATTCCTTGTACAAGGCAATATTTCATGTGGAAGCCCAAATGGATGATGGTAATTGCTTATTCTCATTGGCAAACTGTTGGAAGCATCAACGTAGTAGTACAATAACAAATGACATGAAAGAACTTATTTACAGTTTTTGGAATAGGAGTCAATTGTTTCCCCCAATAAGAAGGATGCTTCTAAAAAGAGAATGGGGAAAAAAAGTTACATCAATCACCCAGTACATCTACTTGATGAGCCTCAAGTGTGTTGTGTAAGCACTAGATTGAGGTGTTGTCTACTATATCAAGTCATTTGGTTACCTAGGAACAAATAGTACCTAATGTTATTATACTAATTACTACTTGTTCTATCATTGTTAGCATTCACTTTTAATGATAGTTAGCACCTATTTTATGATAGTTAGCATGCATCTTTAATGACATTTAGCACCTATTTTATCATTGTTAGCATTCACTTTTAATTATAGTTAGCATGTATTTTTTGATAGTTAGCATTTAGCTTTAATAATAGTTAGCACCTATTTTATGATAGCCTTCAACTTGTGATAGCTACTACCTATTTCATGATAGCTACCACTTGTTTTGTGAGTTAGCCTTCAGTGTGTTCATGATAGTTAGCACTTGTTTTATGATAGTGAACCTATCACTTTTATGGTAGTTAGCATTCAGTTTTATGGTAGTAAGCACCTATTTTATGATCATTAGCATTCAGTTTTATGATCGTTAGCTCCTATTTTATGATAGTTAGCACACTCTTTGATGATAATTAGCCTAATGTCAATATGCTAATTGGCACCTGTTCTATCATTGTTAGCATTCTCCTTTAATGATAGTTAGCACCTATATTATGGTAGTTAGCCTTAAGTGTGTTCATGATTTTTAGCACTTGTTTTATGATAATGAAACTATTAGTTTTATGATAGCTAGCTCCTATTTTATGATAGCATTTTGTTTTATGATAATTAGCTTAATGTTAGTATGCTAGTATCTGTTCTATCATTGTTAGCATTCACTTTTAATGATAGTTAGCACCTATTTTATGATAGTCAACATTGAGCTTGAAAGATAGTTTGCACCTATTTGATGATAGTTAGCCTCTAGCTTTGTGATAGTTACTACCTGTTTCATGGCAGGTAGCACCTATTTTATGGTAGTTAGCCTTTACTGTGTTCATGACTTTTAGCACTTGTTTTATGATTGTGAACCTATTAGTTTTATGACAGTCAACATTCAGTTTTATGATAGTAAACACCTATTTTATAATCATTAGCATTTAGTTTTTATGCTAGTTAGCTCCTAGTTTATGATAGTTACCACACTGTTTTATGCTACTATAGCACCTCTTTGATAATAGTTAGCACCTATTTTATGATAGTTATCACTCTCTTTTATGATAATTCTAAGCACCTCTTTTATAATAGTTAGCACATACTTTATGATAGTTAGCACCTATTTTATGATAATTAGCACTTGTTTTATGACAATGAACATATCATTTTCATCAATCATTAGCATTTAGTCTTATGATACTTAGCAACTATTTTATGATAGCTAGCATGCAATTTTATGATAATTCACACATATTTTATTGTACTTAACACTTGTTTCATGATAGTTAGCATTCAATTCTATGATAGTTATGACCTATTTTGTAATAGTCAACATTTATGATAGTTAGTACTCGTTTTTATGAGAGTAAGCACTTGTTTCATCATAATTACCATTCAAATTTATGGGTTTTTTTTTGTAGGTAGAGTTGTTCCGCAGATTTAAAGCTTGTCATCCTAAAGCAAGAATTCGATTGTGTTCATTTGAGTCACTAAAGCCTTTCTTTATACGTTGAGTGAAGGATAAATAAACATGTTGTTGTGAATATCATGTCAGATATCTTTCTTGTAGGATGTACTCAACCACACTTTTTCTCAAAATTTTGGTCTCCATGGATGTGGATGCAATGCAGATGTGAAGTTTGTGCAAGAGATGGTAAAATCATGACATGTACATCTGTAGTTCATATCAATGGTGTCACACAATTGTGGGAGTCTATAGTCTACCCAAAGAAGGAAGACAAATCCTTCCATGATAGAAAGTGCTTGATGGGAAAATTGACTGTGAAGCTATTTGAATATGTGGAGACTATGGAAAAACAAGGAAATAAAAAGAAAAGGAAAGATCTTGTGAACAAAGAGATGCAATGTTGGGAGTTCCTTAAAATGTTGAAAAGAAAGCTCAACCTCTTCATTACTCACAATTTCATCACTTGGTGGCAGGCACAACTCTTAAAGGACTGCATTCATAATTTTCCTAATTATGTGGTTGTGTTCATGGTAGACTTTGCTGTAAACTATGCTTTTAAAGAGTAGAATGAGATCCAGTCTATGCATTGGCATTCTACACAGGTTACCATATTTGTACTACACAGGTTACCATATTTGTACACATAATGTACTATAGGAAGATGAATGAACTGATAAAAAATATGCATTTTTTCATTTTAGATGATAGCATTCGTGATACATTGTTTGTCTAACATTGTTTCATGTTACACTTTCAATGGTTGAAGGAACAAGGTGTGGTAATTAAACAACATTGGGTGTGGTTAAATGGCGCTGCTTCACAGTTCAAGGCTTGGATGCTATTTTACTTTGTGGCAAGATATGCTAGTTTGACTGGGTAAGAAATGAGCCATTTTTTCTCAACATCAGGATACGGCAAGGGAAAACATGATAGAGCAGGAGTTGTGGTGAAGAGAACATTGACACTCAAACAATTGAAGTTACATGGAGCTATCTTAAAGTGTGATGCTGATGTAGTCACTTATTGTAGGGACAACCTTTCAGATGGGGCTAAAGCTTGCTATCCTTCAAAATAGAGATATTGCGCCCATGTTTTCTGGGAGGTTAAAGTAGGAGATGTGAAGAGGGAGGAAAAATAAAAATGTGGAAGTATCCCAATATCATGATCTGTGCATGCTGTTTGTGGTCATAACCCACAAGACCCTATAGGACTTGCCATGAGAAATTTGGCTTTCTTTTGTAATGTATGCATGCATGGCCATTGGAATAGATGCATCAACAAAGTGCATATTTCTTTATGGGATAATCACACTTTGGTGCCCTTGCCCAATTTTGAACCCCCTAGTGATGACAAAGATGCATACGATGAGGTAACAATATATGAGGGACATCATGATGTATTAAGTAATTATTTTGTAGATTGGTGACACTTTTGCAATCAAATTGGATCTTTCAACCAATACAGAGGTAGCTGACTTTTACCTCATCAAATGAATTGCATAAAAGGAGGAGGATAAGCAATATATTGTCTAAATACAGCAAATGAATGATGGTAGACAACCCAAAAAAGCAAAAGAATCACATTTAATCAAAGTTATTTGACTATGCCACCAAGACAGTCGACATACATTCACAACAAGAGAAACCAACTATAGACGTGCTTGATAGACGCACAAAATAGTGGGCACATCTATAGGTGTTGTTAGAATAGCAAAAATATGAGCATTCTAATAGCGCGTCTATTTGTGCGTCTATTAGCACGTTTGAATTGAGAATTAGACGCAAATTTAGATGTGGATTTAGACGTAAAATAGAGAATATAGAAAGTGACATTTTGGTGCAGGCTTATAAATGCACATCACTGCTTTCCAAACATTGCCCATGATTACCAAAGTACATAATTTTAACAAAAATATCAAT
Source organism: Dipteris shenzhenensis (assembly GCF_047967505.1). NCBI lineage: Eukaryota > Viridiplantae > Streptophyta > Polypodiopsida > Gleicheniales > Dipteridaceae > Dipteris > Dipteris shenzhenensis. Next base: position 52,403,602 of record NC_141607.1, on the reverse strand, counting down.
GCTTTTTGGCAAACTCACATATACAAAAATTAAGTGAGGTGACGAGAATGAGACAATATGTAAAATAGTTTTGCCAAATATCAATGATGGGCTAGGGTTCAATCTCATCCTCAATGAGATCAACCCTTGGCAAACTATCTATATCAAAATCCAAACCAATGTTGAGATCTACAAAAACATTCAACCCACTACTACTTGTGCTACTCATGTGCTCATCGAAATCAGCATCACCAATGGTAGGCTCGTCCTTACGAGTAATGGCCTCAATATCTATATCTCATATCTCGTGATCATCCTCCTCTCTCGTATCACAGTCATCATCACCTCCATGGCCATGATCATCCTCCATACGCTCCATATTAGTAAATGTACTATACATCACTTTGGAATGTGGTATAATAGGTATGACATGCCATCACCTATTATTATCCACCATTGGTTGATAGAAAACCTAATTCAAACACAAATGCGATCACGTTATTTTCCTTGCATTGAAGGTATCAAATATTTAAAAGTGTGTATTTTTATATGTGTGTACAATACCTGTTCACATTGTTACGGTAATACTAGTGTGTCCTTCTTACTTTACCAAACCTTTGTATAGGCAATAGTTACAAAGCCACTTGCATGGTGTTTGATTGTTGCATTAGGGCCTCTTTCTAGTAATATGCATCCCCTCGTCTCTCTCTGCTCTCTTCATTTCATCAAGTAGCCAACCCACATGAATATCCTTTGGAAGTGCTCTTAGATGCTAAGGGTATGGCACACAAGATCCATAGTGTGTATGAAAGAGGGTCCTTTCCCCTTGTCTTCTTGCCTTTGCATCCTCGTATCTTGTCACCCATCTTTTGATCACATCACTATTAAGCATGCAATAGAGGTTGATATTATTAAGCAACTCTGTGTCTATTACTTTGCTGCATCCTTTCCCTTGAGACACAATAGAGGTCATCCTTAGGTCTTCATCATCTCTCCATAGTCATGGGAGAGACTTTTCCACATCAACAAGAAGCTCAGAAATATATACAAGTGACTCTTGTACCAACCAATAATCCCCGGCCATGCTACTTTCAGGTCTTGCATTTTGTCCCACGAAACCCTTCAAGGTCTTCATGAAGTGCTTGACGAAGAACAATCATCATGCATGTACAGTGCCGCATATATCAAGCTCATCCACCAAATGCACTATGAGATGTAGTTGGCTTTTGAGAATAGAATGTGAAAATGTCTCCTCCACTAAACAAACCACCTCCACTAACATAACTTGAGCATTATCAAGCATGGTGGGATCTATTTCCTTTGAACTCACATACCTAGAAAGGAAAAAGTACGCAATATTAGCAATATGAACACCTTGCCTCACTTGTAAAGTACCTCACAAGCTTGCCCATCTTGTAAATACAATCCTTCACGTCCTTCGATGCACTGTGACAAGAAATGCTAGTAAGTGGTATGAACTGAACACACGAGGAATGGTTGATTGGTTGCTTCTAATTCACTTACAAATTTGGAAGGAAAAATACTTTATGCACATAAAATACTTACTTGGAGCATCTTGTGCCAATCATGAGATTTCAAGCCATTTAATTTCTCTACACCTCTTTTCTTGCTCTTTGTGAAGGCCCCCTTCAAACACCTCATGCATCCAGTGGGAGTACGAATGGTAGTGATAGATTGCTTCACCGCCACCATCTCTAGCTTTGATAACCTCCACTGTGCACGAGGAAAAAAGACACGCCCATTTAGCCTCTCTTGTGGCCAAGCTTCAGGCATCCTCCCTATGGTGCGTAGATCCTCCCTTATGCATGCGGAATCTTGTGTCCCATTCAAATGCTCCCAATTGGTAGATGCCACATTCTTGAAGATATGCATGGGATCAACCAGGTGATTAATCTTGAGGTGGGACCAATATGGTAAATGATAAAAGATGGAGTATCTAAACAAAAGCTAGTGTTAGTGGACAATCTTTATTTCTAGCCAATATAGCACACAATAGTTACAAACCCTTACTGACTCATGCCAAGTGGTGGAGCCGTCGTGGAACTGTCCTAAATTCTCATCCAATCTCTGGTAGTGAGTGACTCAGTGGGGATTTCATTCCAAGGGGAGACATATTTAGGATGATTATGTGGGAGAAATCAATGGTGATTCGCATAGATAACCTTATTCAATGCATCTACCTATGAGAACTAGCGAAGGACCACAAATAGGACATGCATGGTAACCCGATGTAGTGAGACCTGAACAATAGACGCAATTAAGAGTTGAAGGTGGGTTTAGGATGCCACATCGATTGCCTACTCATAATTAAAAGTGCAATGCTTACCTGAGCACTCGCCATAGCCTAGGAAGTCATGCATCATCCACATCAAGATTGCTTTGCAGTTGAAGTCTCGTGAGACGAGGGAGGCCTGCTCACATCATGCACCTCGATGCCTCTCCAAAGTATCTCTAGCTCGTCAATCAAAGGCTCCAAATAAACATCAGGATTTTTGACTTTATGTTTCCGTGGAATTAGAAGGGATAACATAACATGTCCTTTCTTAATCGCCATAGAGGGTGGAAGATTATAATTCACCAATATCACTAGCCATACATTATAAGAGGTGCTTTTGAGACCAAATGGGTTCACATCATCCATACCCAATCCAAGTCTCAAGCTCCTAGGTTCTTTTTTGAAGCTTGGCCATGTGTCTTCAATATGGTTCCATGCAGGATTGTCTGTGGGAGTTCTCCACTTGCCATCAGTTGATCGATGGGAGGAATGGCATGACATGAGCTCTGCAATGGATTTGCACTTGAACATATGTTGGATGCGAGGGATTATGGGAAAATGTCATAGAACCTTATGAGGCACATCCCCCAATGTTTTGGGATCTGCTCTATATCTTGCCTCTCCACAAGTAGGACATTCTCTTGCATCCTTATGTGGTCCATGAAACAGAACGCAAGCGTTGACGCATCCATGGATGCGCTTGTAATCTAATCCTCCAAGAGAGGTCACATGTTGCATTGCCATATCTCTTGAGGTTGGTAATTTATTCTCCCTTGGAAGCATTTTACACAATAGCCTATACGTGAAGACCATAAATGAGAAAAAACATTCGAGTGATTGATCCACGCATAATTCACCATGTTTGCAAAATAGAATTTAAAGCTTACTTTGAGACGTGATTGAGTGTAATTCTGCATGCATGATACATGTTTCCTCGACATCGATCACACATACATTTGATTTTTTGCTCCAACCACATTTCGCGATGGTTAATACGGAGGGATTCATCCTTACTGGAGCTACTTGTTGAAGATGAAGACATCCTACATATAAACAACCCATAAAATTTGTTCTTGCATGAGTTATAAATGTCAAAACTCTGTGGAGTGTCTAAAAGTGCATTTAACACCGTGTCTATACTGTGTGGAGCACATCTATAGGCGCATCTAAAATGTACTTTAGACTCATTGATAGGCGTGCTTTAGATACACAGATAGACGCAAAGTTTTTCAAACCTACTTTTAGCGCACTTGCTTTTCTTCACATACTTTTAGCATCGCGCGGCTTGCTTTCCTATTAATAGACACAACTCCGAGCATCCACACTTATCTCTAAGCATCCACACTCATCTCCAAGCTTACACAATCATCCCCAAGCACACAAGAGATGAGGGTGAATAAGGAAGAGAAGAAAGAGAAGTAGCTTTGAAGAAAGACAAGAAGCTTCCATACCTCTATCCAAGGTAGGTCTCTTGACGGTTGATCTTCTTTGGAAGTTGCTCTCTTTGGATTCGTCCTTTGGTCATATGCAAGAAACAAATGTTATTTGTACTAGTGTTGTTCTTTTTGGGGTCGTGCGCATGTCCTTTTCAATTTCTTAGAAAAAGGCATCTGTCAGAGCACATCTATAGATGCATCTAACAGTGCATCGATAGACGCATCTATCTTTTGAAAAAATAGACAACCACACCTATAGACGCACTGTTAGATGCGTCTATAGATGCGCTCCAACAGTATTATGTGTTCTTCCCTTTTCCTTCTCTTTCCCTTCCCCTTCCACTTCCACTTCCAAGATAAGGATTGCATATTGAATGATGGAAATAAGTGATTGCATGAATGGAGAAAGGGATTGCATGAATGATGGAAAGGGATTGCATGATTGAAGAAAGGGGATGACATGAATGATGGAAAGGGAAAGCATGATTGAAGAAAGGGATTGCATGAATGAGGAAATAAGGGATTGCGTTCTCTTTTTCTCTCCTTTCTCCTCTCTTTCCTTCTCTTTTCTCCTCTCTTTTTCTCTCTTATCTCCTTTCTTTTTTCTCCTCTCTTTTCCTCTCTTTTCGTCTCTTTTATCATCTCTTTCCTTCTCTCTATTTTCCTCTCTTTTCTTCTCTTTTCGTCTCTCTTTTTCTTTCTTTTCTCCTCTCTTCCTTCTCTTTTCGTCTCTTTTCTCATCTCTTTCTTTCTCTCTTTTTCTCTCTTTCCCTCCTCTCTTTTCTCCTCTCTTTCCTTCTCTCTTTTTCTCTCTTTTATCCTCACCTTTTCTCTCTTTTTCCTTCCCTCTTTTATGCTCTCTTTCCTTCTCTTTTCGTGGTAATTTTCCTCTCTTATCTCCTCTCTTATTCTCTCTTTTTTTCTCCTCTCTTTTACTCTCTTTTCCTCCCTTTTCTCCTCTCTTTTCTTCTGTCTATTTTCCTCTCTTTTATCCCCTCTTTCCCTCACCTTGTCTCTCTTTTTCCTTCTCTCTTTTATCCTCTCTTTCCTTCTCTTTTCGTCTCTCTTTTTCTCTCTTATCTCCTCTCTTTCCTTCTCTTTTTGTCTCTTTTCTCATCTCTTTCCTTCTCTCTTTTTCTCTCTTTCCCTCCTCTCTTTTCTCTCTTATCTCCTTTCTTTTTTCTCCTCTCTTTTCCTCTCTTTCCTTCTCTCTTTTTCCCCATGTGAAGCTTCAATAGCCTGACATTGAGCAAGCAGATACAGACTTCTGTTAGTCTAATTCAAAGAATGCAGGAGTCTGTAAATGCTTGCTCAATGTCAGGCTGTCACTCTATTTTTTCTTTTGCATCTCGTGACAAGGGCATGCTCGATGGTTATCTTCTTCTTTTCTTTTCTTCAGTTCATCATGTGGTTAGGAAGCTCTTCAACCTCACCTAATCTTTGGGATGCCATCTTTCAGGAGTTATATAACATTTTGGGGCACCCTTTCACTCCTGCAGAGTTATACACATACATGATTGGGTCCTACAAACACCCCCCAGGAGTCGGCAGTACAGACTCCAAACCACCCCAATCCCACACCAATTGAGATTACCCCAGCAGAGTTAAGATAGCCCAGCCAGCTACAGAGTTGAGCCCCTTCTCCCCCTACGGTCAAGAGGTCCTCTGCCTCACAAAGCTGTTGGCGTACTCTCGTGCCATCGAGAGTCACTTCTCCAGCTACTACGAGTGGCCAACGTACTCCCGTGCAGTCAAGAGTCGCTTCTCCAACTATGAGTGGCCAACGTACTAACTCGACATGATAGGGCAGTAGGGAGAGCAATGGGGGATGCATGGCAGCCTGCTTTGGGGGGGTAGTAGTGGGGACGGGAATGATTCAGATGATGTAGACGCGCCAGAGAGTGATGGTACAATTTAATATGACTTCACTCAGACAGGAGGCATCTTGATGGATGCATGGGGGAAGGACATCATGCCCTTCATGCGCTTTGTAATTTTGCTAACAACTACAGAGATTTCTTTATTCACTACAAAGACCATCCAAAAAAGTTGGCTGATGAGACCCTCACTGCTATATTCGCTCTTGGTATCCCAATCCCCCCAATGTTCAATTCACAGATAAATGGGCCAAGTCAAAGATTGTTTCAATACTTGGCAATAAAAGATCTTCGCTTAAGAGGTAGGCACTAGTCGAGATTGCCAAGCTCGAGGGAGGTCAACCACTTAGGGGCCAGCCCCACACCGGTCACAAGCATGAGTGGAAGAAAGCAATGAAGGCAGCGAAGGCGAGGACCCCAGTCTACAGCACGTGGAGGCATGAAGGATCCAAATGGAGCAATATGGAAGCATGCATTTTGGAGCAGGGGGTGTTGAATCATGGGAGGCCCAATTTGTAAGTATCGATTTGAAATTATATCGTTTATGTAATTTATTAGGAGGTTGTTTCTTTGTACTAACCCCTCCACAAATTGTGTCATCTTGCAATTTGATATCATGGGCAGGTACCCTACTCCTGTTGAGACAACCTACCACTACCACCATCGCAGAGCAGATACATGGAGGCACTTCTATGATGACAGGTTGATTACTAAGGGGCAGTATATCCAGGATACTGGAGCGCCCCCAAGGTATTTGATAGTAATGAAATAATGTCAATATTGTAAGTAAAGATTTGATTTTTCATACATTGATACATGTTGTCCCTCGTTTACAGGACCTTGCGGCTGATCAGGAGGAAGAAGATGAGGAAGAAGGGGATGAAGAAGGAGGCGAAGAAGGAAGTGAGGATGCGGAGAACTTAGATTAGTTGTAGAAGTAGTGCTAGCTAGTCTTTTTTGTACTTGAAGCCATTGGCTTGGCTTCGTGCCTCGCTTGTATATACACTCCTCTTATTTTTTGTACTTGAAGCCACAAGACATGGCTTGGCTTTGTACTATATGTAAATACAAGCACTTTTTGAGCTATGAATTAATATACCCTCCTTTTATTTTTTTGGCTTTCAATTTCCTTGTGCAACGTTCTATCAATTAATGCCTTGTGAACTAAACGTTTTGGAGTTGTAATGTTTTATTCGGAATTGTAATCGTCGGCTATAGACATGCTTGCAATCATGCTAATTAAAATGCGGTTGGCTATAAGAATTGAATTGCACAATGTGGAAATGGGATTCTTGTATGTGGAAATGGGATTCTTGTAACTACATAGCATACACAAAATACACAGCATTCTGTTCAACTACACAAAATTTTTCTTTTATTAACAAAAAAGATTATGTAGAGCATCTATAAGCACGTCTATAAATGCGTCTATGTACGTATCTCTCTGTTTTTTTATTTGCATGTCTATAAGCATGTCTATAAACGCATCTACTTGTTTTTTTTTAATTTCTAGCAGGGCGTCTATTTGCGCGTCTATAGGTGTGTCTATCTATTATATAGATGTGCCTTTACATGTGGGTCTGTAGATGCACCAATAGATGCACAAATAGACATGCTCATAAGTTTTTTTTTTAGTTAAGTTGATGCGTCTGTGTGCGTGTCTCAGAGGTGCTTTGTCTTGTTGTGATTGCTTCCAGATGTCTCTCTTAGATACACTCCAGGATAAATAGTGGACATAGGAGAAGAGAGCAAAGATCAAATACTATCAAGCATACATCAGTCCCTACTGTTGGTCTCTATATAAACGAGAAAATTCCTTGAACGCAAAGTCCTACATATACACACCCATCCTGTTTTTTTACCAGAGAAAGTGGCATACACTTGTGATAAAATGGGGTGGCTAGAATGTCGATATGGCCCTTGCCCTTAAACGGGACCCCTCAAGGGCCATATTGACAATATCCACTGGCATATCAATATGGCCCTTGAGGGGTCCCCCTTAGGGGCAATGGCCATATCGACATGCCATATTTAGTCCAGACTGAAGTACAGATAGCCAAGCAAGAGTTCTCATATAGTTTATAGACATAGAAAGTATGCCACCTTGCACAGAACATATGCTAATATATAAAACACTCACATTCATAACAACACAAAGCAACTATAGACACGCCTGATAGACGCGCAAAATAGTGAGCACATCTATAGGCATTGCTTGAATAGAGAAATTACGGGCGCGTCTAATAGGTCGGTTATTTGCACGTGTATTGACGTGTCTATTAGCGCATCTACACTGAGAAAATATGGGCCCGTCTAATATTACATTTGTCAAAGCATCTATTTGCACGTGTATTAGTGCGTCTATTAGCATGTCTACACTAAGAATTAGATGTGTATTTAGATGCAAAATAGAGAATATAGAAAGTGAGATTTTAGTGTACATTACTACTTTCCAAACATTGCCCATGATTACCAAAGCACATAATTTTAACAAAAACATAAATGCTTTTTTGCAAGCCCACATATACAAGAATTAAGTGAGGTGAGGAGAATGAGACAATATGTACAATAGTTTTGCCAATATCAATGATGGGCTACGGTTCAATCTCATCGTCAATGAGATCAACCCTTGCCAAACTATCTACTTCAAAATCCAAACAAGTGTTTAGATCTACAAATACATTCAACCCACTACTACTTGTGCTACTCATGTGCTCATCGAAATCAGCATCACCAATGGTAGGCTCGTCCTCATGGGTAATGGCCTCAATATCTGTATCTCCTATCTCATGATCATCCTCCTCTCTCATATCACGGTCATCATCACCTCCATGGCCATGATCATCCTCTATACGCTCCATATTAGTAAATGTACTATACATCACTTTGGAACGTGGCATAATAGGTATGACATGCCACCATCTATTATTATCTACCATTGGTTGATAGACAACCTAATTCAAACACAAATACAATCATGTTATTTTCCTTGCATCGAAGGTATCAAATATTTAAAAGCGAGTATTTTTATACGTGTGCACAGTACCTGTTCACATTGTTGCGGTAGTACTAGTGTGTCCATCCTACTTTGCCAAAACTTTGTGGAGTCAATAGTTACAAAGCCACTTGCATGGCGTTTGACTGGTGCATTAGGGCCTCTTTTCACCATGTCCTTAAACCACTTTACATCCAAAACATACACAAAGAAGCGTCGAAAGTCAAGCTTAATAATATCTTGGATTATGCCACAATAATCATCCATGGCTCCATTGGCTCCCTCAAAGCTAGCAATGACGGTGCAATCTTGTGTGTTTCTCTTATCATCAATCCATTGTGTTCGAAAATGCTTGCCCTCACACCATATAGCATTGAACATAGTGCACTACACCAAGAAAAAATCAATTAAATAAGCAATCTAAATTATTGAAAGCTCCTAACTCATGCATAACATTCTATATACCAACTTTGCTCATGCATCCCCTAGCATACTCCCATTCTTCCATTGTGATATGCATCCCCTCGTCTTTCTCTGCTTTCTCCATTTCATCAAGTAGCCAATCCGCATGAATATCCTTTGGAAGTGCTCTTAGATACTGAGGGCATGGCACACAAGATCCGTGGTATGTACGAAAGAGGGCCCTTTCTTCTTGCCTTCTTGCCTTTGCATCCTCATATCTTCTCACCCGTCTTTTGATCACATAACTATTAAGCACGGAATAGAGGTTGACATTATTAAGCAACTCCGTGTCTATTACTTTGTTGCATCCTTTCCCTTGAGGCACAATAGAGGTCATCCATAGGTCTTCATCATCTCTCCATAGTCGTGGGAGAGAGCTATCCACATCAACAAGAAACTCAGAAATATATACAAGTGACTCTTGTACCAACCAACCCTCAGCCATGCTACTGTCAGGTCTTGCATTTTGTCTCATGAAGCCCTTCAAGGTCTTCATGGAGTGCTCAAGGAAGAACAACCATTGTGCATGTATAGTACCGCATATAGCAATCTCATCCACCAAATGCACTATAAGATGTAGTTGGCTTGTGAGAATAGAATGTGGAAATGTCTCCTCCACTAAACAAACCACCTCCACTGACATCACTCGAGCATTCTCAAGCATGGTCTCAGGGCGTTCACTATGTATAAACCCTCTATATCACGTGCGTTCAAGGCCTATATTTAAAATCCCTTATCTGTAAATTTTTTCATTAAAAAATATCCTTCTCTTGAACTCACGTGATACGGTTACATATGATGAGTGACCCCCCCGAGAGCATGGTGGGATCTATTTCCTTTGAGCTCACATTCCTAGAAATGAAAAAGTACACCATATTAGCAATATGAACACCTTGCATGGAGCATTGATACGTATCATATTTTGTATCATGTAAAGTACCTCACAAGCTCACCCATCATGTAAATACAATCCTTCACATCCTTTGATGCACTATGAGAAATGCTAGTAGGTAGGATGAACTGAACCCACGAGGAGATGGTTGATTAGTTGCTTATAATTATTCACTCACGAATTTGAAAGGAAAAAGATATTATGCACATAAAATAATGACTTGGAGCATCTTGTGCCAATCATGAGATTTCAAGCCATATAATTGCTCTACACCTCTTTTCTTGCTCTTTGTAAAGGCCCCCTTCAAACACCTCATGCATCCAGTGGGAGTATGAATTGTAGTAATAGCGCACTTCATCGCCGCCATCTCTAGCTTTGATAACCTCCACGGTGCACGAGGTAAAAAAACATGCCCATTTGGTCTCTCTTGTGGCCAAGCTTCATGCATCCTCCCTGTGGTACATAGATCCTCCCTTATCCCTACGGAATCTCGTGTCCCATTCAAATGCTCTCAAATGGTAGATGCCACATTCTTGAAGATATGCATGGGATCAAGCAGGTGATTGATCTTGAGGTGGGACCAATATGGTAAACGATAAAAGATGGAGTATCTAAACAAAAGCTGGTGCTAGTGGGCAATCTTTATTTCCAGCCAATATAGCACACAATAGTTACAAACCCTTACCGACTCATGCCAAGTGGTGGAGTCGTGGAACCATCCCAAATTCTCATCCTATCTCCCGTAGTGAGTGATTGTGGGAGGACTTCATTCCAAGGGGCAACATATCTAGGATGATTAGGTGGGAGAAATCGATGGTAATTCTCATAGATGATCTTATTCAATGCGTCTGCCCGTGAGGCAACTAGCGAAGGACCACAAATAGGACATGCATGGTAACCCGATGTAGTGAGACCTGAAGAATAGATGCAATTAAGAGTTGAAGGTGGGTTCAAGGTGCCACATCAGTTGCCTACTCATAATTAAAAGTGCAATGCTTACCTGAACACTCGCCATAGCCTGGGAAGTCATGCATCGTCCACATCAAGACTGCTTTGCAGTTGAAGTCTCGTGCTGAGGGATGTGAAATTACACATGTATTTAGACGCGTGTATAGATGCGCCATTAGACACGCTTATAGACGCGGTTTTCAAATCTAATTTTAGTGCGCTTGCTTTACTGTTAACAGATCCACAGTCCGACACTTATCTCTAGGCACCCACACTTACTTCCAGGCTTACACAATCATCTCCAAGCACACAGGAGAAGAGGGTGAACAAGGAAGAGAAGCAACTTTGAAGAAGGACAAGAAGCTTCCATACCTCTATCCAAGGTAAGTCTCTTTACGGTTGATCTTCTTTGAAAGTTGCTCTCTTTGGATTCGTCCTTTGTCGTATCCAAGAAACGAATGATTTTGGTATCAGTGTTATGCTTTTGTATCGGGTACATGTCCTTTTCAAACTTTTTAGAATAGTCCATCTATCGGAGCGCGTCTATGGACGCGTCTCAGAGCGCATCTAAAACCGCATCTATAGGCGCATCTATAGACGTGTCTACTCTGTTTTTAGAAACAGATAGCCGCATCTATAGATGCACTGTTATACATGAAAATAGACGCGCTTCTCAGACGCGTCTACAGATGCGCTCCGACAGTTTTAGACCCTTCCCTTCCCTTCCCTTCTCTTCCCTTCCCTTCCCTTCTCTTCTCTTCCCTTCCCTTTCCTTTTCTTTCTCTTTCCTCTTCCCTTTCCCTTTCCCTTTCCACTTCCACTTTCAAGAAAAGAATTTGCCTCTCTTTTCTTCTCTCTTTTCCTATATTTGCCTCCTTCCTTCTCTCTTTTATCCTCTCTTTCCCTCTCTTTTCATGGTAATTTTTCTTAATGTTTTATTTGGAATTGTAATTGTTGGCTATAGACGTGCTTGCAAGAGTGCTAATTAAAATGCAGTTGGCTGTAAGAATTGAATTACACAATGTGGAAATGGGATTCCTGTAACTACATAGCATACACAACATACACTACATTCTGTAAATTTAAAAAATAGCGTGTCTATCAAACCGTCTGTTTGTTCGAGGAGCATCTATTTGCATGTTTATAAAAGCGTCTATAAGACCGTTTATAAATGCGTCTATACACGCGTTTAACGATGCATCTATCTATTTTTAAAATTTTCTAACGGAGCATCTATTTACGGGTCTATATGCGCATCTATACGCACGTCTGTCTGTTATATAGATGCACCATTAGACGCAGGTGATCAAGGATTTGCATTACTATACAGTGCTAATAGAGAATGTATGCTAACTGATAGAGAACCTATGCTAACAAGCATAGAATAATATATACTCTGAAAGTTGACTAGCATTGAGAATATGCTAACTAGCATGGAGCATATGCTAACTAGCAAATAACATATGCTAACCTGCATAGAATAACATATGCTCTAGAAGCTAGCTAGACCAGAACATATGCAACTGGCACAAAACATATGCTAACTAGCACAGAACAAATGCTAACATGCATAGAACATGTGCTAACATGCATAGAACATATGCTAGCTAGCATAGAACATAGGACATATGCTAGTAGGTAGATAATATATTCTACATAGTAGAGAATAAATGCAAAACTAGTAGAGAACATATGCTACCTAACTCAAGACACATGCTAATAAGCATAGAACATATATTGCCTAACATAGTACATATACTAATAGTCAGAGAATATATACTAGATAGAAGAGAATAGATGATATCCATTAATATATGAAGCACATAGATTCCGCGTATTTAGATTGTAGTGATTTTCCAAAGATTCCCTCAATTTCAATTTCATTATGAGGGTGTATGTAAATTTGTGTAGTAAGGTTAAGGGAATGGAGAATCTGCCACGCCATTGCACTTGGAGCACCAGTTCCAAAGTACAAAAGACCAACAAAAGCAACATACTCTATTCTAGTTTGACAAGGCACTTGAAAATGGTTCAAGAGATGGAATGTGAAGAAACTCACCTACCAGAGCAAAGAATTTGCTGGTTGTGGACATTGAGTTATGATGTTGCCCAACCACATATTGTCACACACACACACACACACACACACACACACACACACAATACACACACACACACTCATACAGGTCTAGGTTTGAGACTTTCTTTTGAACATGATCAGTTTTAAAAACACAATTCTAGGCTGATACACTCTTAAATTTATGTCTCAAAAAAGTTGGCCTTGATGGTAAATGTTTTTTCTCATATTCATAAGTTTAAATCTTCATATTTTTTCTTAGTAGCTTCAAGATTACTTTTTTTTAAAAAGAGAAAGGATTCTTGATGTTTTAAGGAATTAGTTTATTGTTTTTTAATTCTAATATTTGTCTTGTTACATTAAAACATTTGCTCGAGTTGAACCAAGTGTGTAACTTCTTTCTTAATTTAAATTTATGCTTGTCTATTGAGTTCAAGAGTTTTAGTAAAAGGGAAAGATAAAGATAGACTGCGTATTTTTTCGTAAGCGAAGGTGGAAAGTTGGAGCACTTGATCATGGGCCATGGGTTTGTTTACTTTGATTATTGATACAATTGAAAAGAAAGGGATGAACATATAAATACATGAAGAATAATCGTGCTTGCTTTCAAAATCGATTGAAAAAAGCATAAAATGTCAAATTCCAAAGAAATTTGACGAAGCCTAAAATTAAGGGAAATTTTCAGTAGTAGCCTTTGATTTCTTAACAATAAAATCTGAGCCTTTTTTTTTAAATTGGCTAGGAAACGTTTTATCACTGTGTTCATGTTGGACCATTGGAACGTCTAACTTTAAAAAGTAGAGGAGTAAGTGCACGGCCACATTGAGGCCTCAAAACGGCCAATATTGGATGTGTAAAACACAGTGCTGCGTCCGTTTGTAGACGTGATCAGATTTTGAGCAGTCTGGCCCCATGCATTTGGTGTAGATTCAACAGAGGGAGCTCTGCAGGGCACATCAATGATGTAGGCAGATTTTACTTTCAGAGCAGAGAGGAAGAGGAGGTGACACCTACCCAAATGTGAAAGATATTGGACATACTATTTGATGCAAGAGCATGTTGAAAGGACCTTCCATCGGAGAATGGAGGTTCGGAGGACAAAGAGAGGAGGGGTTTTGGGCATCGCCATTCACCCTTCACATCGCCATTCCTTGCTAGGTGGAGTTAGAGCCACTATTGCACTTCATCAACTCCTCCGTTCACCATCTATTAACCCTCCAGTGGATAGAATTTCAGCCGGGGTGCATGTGGCCAGAATTGAAACACCGATACCTTGGATTTTAGTCGTTCCACGTTTCCCTTGGACCCTTGACTGTTTAAATATGTGCCCCATGTTTGAAAATTGATGGTCCTATCCAAACGAATCAGGCCCGACTATGTTTTCAAACAGCAAAGGGTCTCTTCTAGCACATGTTGGGAGAACGCTATTTTCAATCTTCATGCACATGATTTCCGCGCACAGCTTGACCGTGATTAAGGATTTCCTCGCGAGAAGGCTACTTTCAAACTTCAAGCACTGGAATTCCTCGCACAGCCTGACCGTCGAAAAGCATCATGCGTCCTGTAGGCGTATGACGAGTGACGCATTGTCACTTCATGTTGGACGATTGAACCTCGCCTTTCAAATAGTCCAAGTGAAACCACTTCTCTTTCATGACTGCCTTTTGCTCGCTATTGTAGTTGTAGTGTTCTGTGATACCTTAGAGCACCCGAATTACTATCCATGGCAGTCGCACCCACTTCGGGAGACATGGTGGCTATGCAAGCTAACGCCAATACAGCCCGCTTCTCAGCCTGCGCTAGGGTCGGTGCTCTGAGTCGCACAAGCAGAATTCAAAATCCTTCGGGAGCTGGATGCAAAGAGTCTATCAGTAGTTTGGCAAGCTTGCAATCGACCGCGAAGCCATTTCACAAGATGGTGGTCGCTGGTTCAGCGCCGTCGCCTGCACTAGCAAGCTCCCGGCTGCCTCGAGCTTCAGTTCGTGGGGACGATGCCAAAATTGACGTCGACGACGACGACAAGCGCGTGAAGGAGATAGTGATCCTGGGAGGCGGCACTGCTGCGTGGATGGCCGCGGCCTACTTGGGCAAGGCGTTAGAAGGTAGCGTTAATATCACCGTTCTCGATGAGGCGGGCGACGTCCCCCTGGTAGGAGTCGGAGAGGCCTCGCTCCCCAACTTGCAGTCTGCCTTCTTCGACTTCCTTGGCATCCCCGAGGACGAGTGGATGGTCGAGTGCGATGCCAGCTACAAAATGGCAGTCAAATTTATCAACTGGCGCACTCCTGGAGCAGAATCTACTAAAGCACGCATGCGGGACGACGGTCGCCTCGACAAATTCTATCACAGTTTCGGTGATCTTCCCCGCCACGACCAGCTGCCCCTCTCCACCTACTGGGTCGAGAAGCAGCAGGCGGGTCAGATGAACGTGCCCTTCGATTACGCTTGCTACCAAGAGCCCCCTGCAATGGACGCGAACAAGGCGCCTCGCCGGATGGACGGCACCCGCTCCACGGCCGCCTACGCCTGGCATTTCGATGAACATCTGTTTGTCGATTACCTCCGGAGACACGCCACTAGCAAGCTCGGAGTATGCCACATCCAAGACCGGATGGATCGTGCTGAACTCAGGCCCGGCGATGGCCACATCCAGGCGCTGCACACGGCTTCAGGCCGGGTGCTCCGTGGAGACCTCTTCCTGGACTGCTCCGGGTTCCGCGGACTGCTCATCAACAACGTCATCAAGGAGCCGTTCCTGGACATGAGCAACCAACTGCTGTGCAACAGCGCGGTGGCGAGTGCCGTCCCTTATGACGTCGCTAAGCACGGAGTAGAGCCATACACCTCCGCCATAGCCATGAAGTCGGGCTGGACCTGGAAGATCCCCACGGCGCTGGGCCGATTTGGAACAGGCTACGTCTACTCATCTCAATTCTGCAGTTCCGACCAGGCCACCATCGACTTCTGCCGTCTCTGGGGCCTGGATCCCGACACTGCCGCACTCAATGAGATCAAATTCCGCGTAGGTCGCAACCGCCATGCCTGGGTACGCAACTGCATCTCCATCGGCCCTGCTTCCTGCTTCCTAGAGCCGCTAGAGAGCACAGGCGTTTACTTCATCTCTTCCGCGCTCTACCAGTTGGTGCAACACTTTCCCGATAAATACTTCCAACCGGGCTTGGTGGCACGCTTCAACTCCGAGATCGAATACATGTTTGACGATTCTCGTGACTTCCTCCAGGCGCACTTCTGCCTCTCACCTCGTGTGGACACCCCATTCTGGCAGGCGAGCAAAAAGCTGGCTCTTCGAGAAAGCATGGCAGCCAAGATAGATGCCTATCAAGCTGGGCTGGCCATCAACGCTCCCACCACCAGCGCTGAGCACGCTTTTGATTACAATTGCGAGCAAAAGTTTCGCAACTTCTGGACCAACAACAGTTACTACTGCCTGTTTACTGGGCTGGGCTTGCTACCTGACTCGCCGTTGGCTCGCCTGCAGCACATGCCCGAGTCTGTTTCGACCGCTGATGTCGTCTTCCAAAAGGTGCAGGAGCAACAGAAGGAGCTCATTAGCAACCTCCCTTCCTGCTACAATTACCTCTGCAAGATGCATGGCCGACCAAGTTGCCTCAATGGTATGCCCGTTCCGGTTTGAATCGAAAGGGCAATCCTAAAAAGAAAACTTAGTACTTTTAGGCTTTTAGTCCTGCTAAGGCTAACCGATCAGAGGTTTTCTATGTGTTGAATGGAGCTCACATACAGTGTGGAGAACCTCCGATCACCTAGCCGTTTTTGGCCCTGCAAGGGTCCTAAGGGATGATGATTAGTGAGTTGCTAATCAAGGGCCATAGTTTTGAAGTTAGTTCATTTGGTCAATTTGACCTTGCAAATTATGGTTAGTATTAGTAGCAAGTTTAAGGCTTCTAATGGGCTTCTAATGTGTGTAAGGTTTAAGGTTTTGGTTTGCTTGTGGAGGTCCTAAATGTTTTTGTCTTTTATCCCAAAGCTTTTGTCTTTTGTTAGGTATTTCTCTCTAAAAATGGAGACTCTCTTTATCTCTTGTATGACACCACATTTATATTACTCTTTCCAAAATAGGCATGTCCCCACTTTTATTGAATGGCACATCTACCACACACACATACACCTTTTCACCTCTTTTCTCTGCGCACCTTTCCTGATATTCCTTCACCTTCACTTGCTTTTTCTATTTTCCTTTCCTTCCAATTTACATGTATCTTTCGTGTCACAAGTCATTCGAAATATTTATCGAGCTACCTACACTTGGACTTATAATGACACTCCAAAAGGCAGGGCCATAGTGGGATCCCCACCGTGTTTCCTTAAGGGTTTAAAAATTTTTTTTTTTTAAGAGAACAAATCTAACACATTTCTTTATTAGCATTGTTATTAGCACCTACTCCTTAGAGGGAGCGCAATAGTAGAAGATTGAAACTCTTTTTTTAATTTCCAAGTGGAATTTCAACAAAATCAACTAAGTTATGTGTCCAAATTGCCATTTATGCAGATCATCTTACAAAAAATGCCTTTATTAAACTGCTTCCTTCAAAAAATTATTGCTTTTCTCTTTTGCATCCAAAAGCTTTTGCTTTAGTAGGAGGTAGTGCCCAAGTGGACATGTGGACTCTTGTTAAAGCATATACCTATACATATATTAATGCGTACATATTTCCCTATGCATACTCAAAAGGCCTATCTTAGGATGAAACCCATGCTTCGCACAAGAATATAAGCACTTGAGCAACTTTTGAGAACCACCCAATTGTTGATTCCTTATTTTCCTTTTCATTGTTTGTTGTAAAGAAAAGTAAATTGATCATAAGAAAAAAACTTGAGAGTATGGCCTCTCTAATTAAGAAAAAACCTTTAGAGTATTGCCTCTCTAGACTCTTATTAACTTGAACCCAATCACAACAGAGAAAAGGGACCATAGACGCATTTTTTAAATTAAAATAAAAAGTAATGGGCATGTCTATTAGCGCATCCACAGACCCACATTAAATGCACATAGATCTATATAACAATCTCGGGGGGGTCACTATGTATAAACCCTCTATATCACGTGCGTTCAAGGACTATTTTTAAAATCCCTTATATGTAAAATTTTCATTAATAAAATATACCCCTTTTCTATACAAATCTGTAAATTTTTTCCAAAACTATTTTAAATAGTCCCTTATGTATATTTATTTATGTAAATTTTAGAAATAAAATATATCCTTCTGTTAAACTCACGTGACAGGGTTACATATGATGAGTGAACCCCCCGAGATAACAATGGGATGAGCTAATAGACATGCTTATATATGTTCTATGGAAAATTAAAAAAACAGTTGACCGCCTAGCAGTGCACGCTTGTAACAACAATAATAGGTGCACTTATAGATGATATGTAAAAACACAATAGAACAACGCATCCATAAACGCACTCGATAGACGTGCAAAATAGCAAACGTGTCTATAAGCGCTGATAAACTTAATGAAAATACAAACGTGTCTATTAGCATAGTTATTAATGCATCTATTATCGTGGTTATAGATGCGTTTAATAGCACATCTACACTATAAAATATACATGTTTATAAATGCGCATTAACAGAGTTTGAAATTATACTGCATGAGGCTAATAAATGTGCATCACTACGTGCCAAAAATTGCCCATGATTACCAAAGTACATAATTTAATAAAAATATTAATGCCATGCACGTGTCACAAAATATTAATGCCATGCACGTGTCACACACGATAATATACTTTTTGCCAAATGCACATATACAAAAATTAAGTGAGGTGAGAAGAATGAGACAATCTATAAAATAGTTTTGCCAATATGTAAGAAATTTGGATGATATAACAACGATCGGCTATGGTTTGATCTCATCCCTAATGAGATTAACCCTTGCCAAACTATCTACTTCAATATTCAAACCACTGTGAAGATCTAGAAATACATTCAGCCCACTACGTACTACTTGTGCTACTGTGCTCATCGATATTAGCATCGACACCAATGGCAGGCTCATCCTCATGGCCCATGGGTAATGGGCTGAATATCTATATCGCCTATCTCATGATCATTCTCCTCTCTCGTATCATGGTCATTATCACCTCCATGGCCATGATCATCCTCCATATGCTCCATATTAGTAAATGTACTATACATCACTTTTGAACATGGCATAATAGGTATCGTATGCCACCACCTCATTAGGGAAGAAATGGGGTCTCAAAAGGGCCTCATAAGGAATGGATTAAGAAATAGATTACTATGGTAACCCATGGACTAACTACCCCCTAGCATAAACTAAACTGACATGGGAACCTTTATTTTGAATTTAGGAAACCTTAGCCTTTGGATGGATCAAAGGCTCAAAATGGTAGGCAGCTAAAGGGAGTCACCTTTGGTGGCCTCCAAACTGGAAAAATTTAACTTTAGGGGCGGTATTTAAGAGGGAGAAGGTGCCTTTAGTTGTGGACCATTGGATCTTGGCTAGATCTATGGTGGAGATGGATTAGACAATGAAGCGTGGAGATTGAGGCGCATTTTGGAGGGTAAAGATGCATTTGCTTGAATGGATGGCGAGGATTGAAGCACATAATCAATGGCCCGGATTGAAGTGCCTTTTTGGTGCATCTCTGCCCTTGGATCTCCTCCAAATCAAATGGATGGCTCGGATTTAGGCACCTTTTTGGTGTATTTCCTCCCTTGGATCTCTTTCAAATCAATGGCTACAATTAAGGTGCCTTTTGCTTTAATGTCCTCCCTTAGATCTCCTACAAATCAATGGCTAATATTGTGGCTCTTCCTTATTTAATCTCCTCCATTGAATCTATTGCTTAATCGAGGGCTTATATTTGATCCCTCTAATCCTTTGATGGTATCTCTTAGATCTACCCCTTGATCTAATGGTGGCTGGGAGTGCTCTATGTAAAATTTGAATGTATCCCTTGGATTAGAGATTAGATCAAGGGCTAGGAGTAAATACCATGGATCCAAACTCTAGGTTAGAGGTCTCCCCACCCTTAAATGCTTTTGTCAACCTCAACATGGCATTGTCCTACAAAAAGGAGCACTCCCATTGGTACACCTCAAATCCCACACTAACACCTTGAAATTAGGAAACACTAATTGGGGGCCCTTTGGAGACCCCAATTCTCCCCTAGGAATGATTATTACACTACTATGCATGGGCCCTATTCCGATGCTTAAGCATCGACGTTTAGCGTGCATGGGGTGCTAATCATTGGTAATCAAAGCGAGATTAGTTAAGTGTCACTATATAGCGACTTCAGACAAGTGTCACTATATAGAGACATTGAAAGATAGTCTCTATATAGTGACACTTACTAGACTTGTGAATGGTTGTTATATAGTGACACTGAGATAGTTTCCTATAACGACATTTTACAGAGAGTGTTTTTTTGCATACCAACCTTTAAAGATATTTTTTCCCAATGACAATTTTTTCTTCCTTTTGATACATGTTTGATCCTTTGAGGGAATAAAAGTACAAGAGCATGTACATCAAGTTTGAAGATCATATATTCATGTCCAAGTTTGAGATGAAAAAAATCAATGAAGAGCATTTACATCAACGGCTTCATCAAGTCTAATGCGCCAAACAAGTCTATCTCTAACTCTATACCGAGTTGATCTCCTATATCATCATCATACATTCACCTAAGACTTGATCATCTTCTTAAATAAAGTGTGGTGATTCTTGATGATCGTTATCTTCTTCCTTAATATCATGATCTCCATCTTCGTCCTGTACGATGTCATTATGCGCATCTTTATCTTGGCTCATATTGTGATCTTCATCTTCTTCGCTAGATCCATCTGGATCAATTCGATCCGGCATTGGTAGTGGCATCTCCATATCCACATCTCTATCTTCAAAAAATTTCTTACTTCGTGGTGCAACTTGGATCGCGTACCACCATCTTGGATCAGAATGACCCGGATGAAAAACCACCTATATTGAAGATGGGTGCCAAATGCTATCAATTATATATATGTAATTATGCTTAAGTACATGTATCAATGGATCTTTGAAAATGAAAGCTTCGATTAATTAAATCATTAGTATGCACCTGCTCACAATGCTCAGGAAGAACAAAAGTATCACTTTCATCAGTCAAAAGTTTGGTGGAGTCTATTGCAAAGAAACCACTATTGTCTTTTCTCACTGTCGCATGGGGACCATTGTAAATAGTTCTAAACCATTTTACATAAAAAATAAAAATACTAAATCGTCTAAAATCAACTTCATAGATTTCGCGTATGGTCCCACAATAATCCAACTGCAAGGAGAGAAGATTGGTATCTGAAGCACTTTCTCAGCTATCTTGTGTGAAGTTAGCCATGACTCCACAATCATACATGACTCTCTTTGAATCGATGCGTTCCATGCGAAAATGTCATCTATATGACCATAATGCACTGTACTTTTTGTATTGCAAAAGAGCATCATTAAAACAATGAAGATGCATCTATTTTATAGTGTATATTGCCACAAATAATTACTTAATTACGTCAAGAGGTAAGAAACTTACATGTATCATACATCCAGATGATAACTCTCGCTCACGCTCGTTTATTGTCTCTCCATCGCGTTCAGCTTTACATAGAGCCAGTTGTAGCCAATCAAGTGACATGTGAGTGGGGAGAAGGGCGAGATCTCGTGGATATGGTTGCGATCGCCTGTAAATTACTATGAATCTCTTTCTTGTAAATTTTCCTTCTGCTTTGGCCATTCATATCTCGCAATCCACTTTTGCATCTCCTTGCTATTGAGGATACAAAACTTATTGAAATTCTCCATTTTTTCTTCGCTCATCTTTCTTTCCATCCCTTTTCCTTGGGGAACCTCGCCAATGATGCGATCATCATCCTTGTTATGCCAAGCCTGCGGCATATCGGGATCCATGGATGTGAGAAACTCTGTGATATATACTAATGACTCTTGCACAAGCCATCCCTTTGTCATGATTGCTTCTGGTCTTGCTCTTTGCCTTACAAATCCCTTCAAAATTTTCATAAACCGCTCGAGAAAAAACATCCACCGACTATGAACAGTACCTGCAATGGCCACCTCATCAACTATGTGCACAAGCAAGTGCACTTGAGTTGTCATAATGCTCGAGGGAAAGTGCTTCTCAAGCAAGCATAGGGCTTCGATGGAGTCCATCCTAGTGTTCTCGATGCTCGATATGGAGATCTCTTTTTGAGATATCCACCTATTTCACATGCCCATGTAAGATATATTCATAATCAGCCTACAGATTATTCAACTTAAATTGAAGAAAATGCAATCAATGCGATTTGATAGTAAGCATACCTCACAATACCACTGATCTTGAATATAGCATTTCTAACATTTTTTTGTAAGCACCCTTTTACTATAATTGGGAGGATGAACTATCAAAGCAACAAAGAAGTCATGTCAATAATATAACATAATTATAATTACACTAATGCATCACAATTATCGATACACTAATCCTACAGCTTAGAATACCTATAAGACCTTGTGCCAATCATGGGACTTGAGCCCACTAAGCTTATTGTCCTTTGAAAATGCTCCTTTCAAGAAATGCATGTACCCTGTGGGTGTTCGAAAAGAGGCAATGTCTGCCTTGACCGCTGCCTCCTCTCTCTTGGAGAGGATCCATGTTGCTTTCGGGAGGACAACTTTTCCCGAAGCATGCACTTGGGGCCACAAACGAGACATCCTATTCATAGCACGCAAGTCTTCTCGCACTCCTCTCGAGCCTTTGGAACCAACCAAGTGTGCCCAAATAGTAGCCCCCACATTCTTGAAGATATGCATGGGATCCAAGAGATGATTGATTTGTAACTGAACCCAATAAGGAAGCTCATGAAAGATGGATAGCCTCTTCATACCACGAGGAGGTTCCTCTCCATTCGCCCTCCAAGCATGAATCCAGTCACTTGCCTTCAAATATGGTGGTGGTGGATCAAGCTGACCTCCACGCACGAGATGGTCTAGCGGAAGGTATCGAGCATGACTTTCATAAACATTTTTCCTCATATGTTTGGAGTATCGTGCAAGAAGTTTCAAACCCAATCCACAAACAGGACAAGCATAGTACCCACTTGTAACAAGTCTTGCATGCGTGCATGAATGTGTTAGTATAAGACATGTGCACGAAAGAGAGTCATAAAAGCATAATCCTATATTATTCATGTAAAGACACAACCACGTACCTATGCACTCTCCATATCCTAGGTAGTCATGCATGGTCCACATCAAGATACCCCTGACCAAAATATCATTGGTATGTCTAGGAGCTCTAGAAATATCAAAGAACCACACTCCTCTCCATAAGATCTGTAACTCCTCTATCAAAGGTGCCATGTACACGCGGTCCATATTTTTGGCCTTGTACTTCCTTGGCACAAGTAGTGCAAGCATGAGGTGTCCCTTCTTTATTGTTAGCCATGGTGGGATATTGTAATTCACCAAGACTATGAACCATGTCGACTAAGATGTTGAGCGTAACCCAAAAGGATTCACGCCATCCATGGTGAGCCCAAGATGTAAGTTGCATGGCTCCCTCGCAAAGTCTGGCCACTGATTGTCTATGTGCTTCCAAGCTGCACAATCTGCGGGAATCCTCAATGTGTCATTAGTGGACCGATGAGATGAATGCCAAGTCATCAACTCTGCTATATGGATTTGCATCGGAACATGTGGTGTATTCTTGCAATGATGAGAAAGTGTCTTAAGACCTTTATCATTATCTGCTCACCCTGCAAGTCATCTCTATATCATTGTTCCCCACACTTCGGACAACTAGCCAAATCTCCATTCTCATGAGACGAAAGAGAATATAGTCATTACGGCAAGCATGGATGGTATCATAATCCATACCCACCGTTGTTAGCATCCTCTTCACTTCATCTCTTAACATAGGCATGGCATTTGGTGCAGGCAACATCTTCTAGAGCGACCTCATTAAGGCCGAGACACTTGTATCTGACCACCTATACTTTGCTTATAGATTCAAGATTGAGAGACAAGCCCGTATTTTAGACATCTTAGCACCCTCGTACAACTATGTTGATTGCAACTCTCACATATTGACCTCAGACTCAGACATCATGTGTACATGTGATGTAGTGCCCCTAAAAATAGAATCCATCATGTCCACCATACCCTCATCATCATCTGGCACATCCGGGAGACTATAGTCTTGCTCAAAGTGTGAAGACATATGCGCACCCTCACCACCCTCCTCATCCTATCTCAAGATTTCGTGTAAATATATTAAGATCTTGTCTCAAGGTTTTGTGTCATAATGGTACGCAATATTAATCACGAACTCAAATAGCATTGACTTACCGATGATCCATCACCACATGCAACAACAATGGTGGGTACTGGTTCGAGCTCCTCCCCATACATCTGCAAGTGGCACATGACAATACGATGTCGATATTGTACTTCTTGCTTGTAGTGAGTGCAATAACAATACAATCTCTCCGTAAGCCACTCTGCGCTCTCGAGCATTGGTGCATCATTTGATGAGCTTCCACTCATCCCTTCCATCTACACACCTCCAAAATCACAACATGAGCTACAAGGAAATCTATTAAGATCCAAAAAATGGCCACCCATGATTTCCTTTCCTCTCTTCTAACAATAAGTGTCTTAAGCCATCGCTATGTAGCGACGCTTTGTCCTATTCTATTGCTATATAGTGATGCTTTTAGGATATAAACGTCGCTATATAGCAACTGACCAACATCGCTATATAGCGATGCTGAGGAGCTAAAACCTGAAACCCCGTGTGATGCCGTTTTTCACATCTCTATTGTGAGAAAAAAAAAATATCTCCTCCTACCTTATATTCGATGACCTCGCTTTCCTCCTCTCTATTCCCCACACTCCTCACCCCTACCCAGCCCCTCTCCCAACACTTGTGCTCCCTCTCCATCCTTCTCCCTCTCTGCTTGTGTGAAAGGAAGTTTTTCAAGAAGGTGTGTCTCTTTAAGAAATGTAGGTTCATTTTTTGTGAGATTTTGTTTTGTGAGTATTGAGGCATGTTTCTCCTTGTATTGCTAAGCCTATGTGCTAATTTTCATGCTTGATTTTTAGAGGTTAAGGACAAAAAACGAGATTTTGTGAAAGAAAGAAGACTCATCTTTTCTCTTTTTGGTATTTATCTTCCTCCCCTTTATCCTTGTTTGTAGGCTTATGCTTTCTCCTTGTTTGTAGGCTTATGCTTGCCTCCTGAATCCAATCCCTTTGAAAAGTTGTTTCTCCAAACTCCTCCTTCCTCTAACTAGTTATCTGAAAAAATGGTATGTTTTCTCTTTTTTGTACGGCTAGTCCACGAAACACTGAGCGGGAATTTTCTAGGTAAGAAAGTGCTTCATCCCTTTCCCTTTTGTTGTTTCCGTTATTTGCATTGGCCTGCAACTAATGCCTTAAGCACTAGCTGCAATGATGGGTGTAGGAGCCCTCTCTTTCCCTCTCTTCTCTTATTCCCTCTTCTTCCCCTCTTTTCCTCTTTCCTTCTCTTATGCTTATGCTTATGCTTTTCCTTCTCTTATGCTTCTGCTCTCTTTCCCTCTTCCTCTCTTCTCTTTTCCCCTAGAATTCCTTATCTTCTTTTCATAAGCATATGCCTATGCCTATGCTTATGCTTATGCATGAGCATATGCTCATATGCTCATGCATAAGCATAAGCATATTGTAGGATCCCGTAGGATAGAATAGATGCATCTTGCAAGAGGTGTGAGAGCACAATGAAAGAAAGATGGTAGATCTCTGTTATGATTGTGAGAGAGAGGACTCTCTCTTATAGAAAGGGGGAGAAGGTAATACCTTCCCTACATAGTGGCAATCAGCCCCTACATCAGTGGGAATCAATCCCTACATCAGTGGGATTTCCTTTGTCTTACATCATCACTTAGGTCACACACTAGACACATCATAGTACTTGATGTGCCTTTACAACACACACAAACACACATGTGACTCCCCTAGATGCACACATGCACCATAGAGCAAGCCCTTGATCATACTTACCCCAACAAACCCCCCTCAAGGGATTGCCTCATGCAGTGTCAAGGATACATCTAGTCTCATAGTTTCTCATGCCATCTCATGGTGGTCAAGGCTTAATCTATGGCTAGGATCTCATGCTAGCAAGGGTTCCCAAGGGTGTGAGGTTTACAAAAATGGGATAGTCAAAACACATATCACATGGTCTACATCATATGGTGACCAGAGGTGATTTACATATTCTTTTTAGAGTACTACTCCAGGCAGAGAACCTCAAAAGTTTGACCAAGGGATGATAAACAAAGTGCCTAAAAAGCATAGTCTTCATCATGTGGAGACTCATTAAATGAAAGTAGATTGGCAGTTTCTGACTTTAACACCTATTTCATTAATTTTTGACTAGTGCACTGTCCAAATTCGTTTTGTGAGATAATTTTGGATAAAGCATTTCAAAAAAAGAGGCTCTTATAAAACAAAACTTTGAGCCAAAAAGTAAGATTTTAAAAAAGCAAATTAGAAAAATTGACGTGACATGTTATTAAAACTAGAGTACATTAAAAAAAGAGGACTTCATGTTGTTAAAAGAGACAAAAAGTAAGATTTTAAAAAATCAAATTAGAGAAAAAACTAGAGTACATTTAAAAAACTATAGTACATTTAAAAAAAAGCATGACACATTTGTACAAGAAGTAGATCATATAACTCAAAGCCATATGGTGTTAAAAAACACCTTTCATTAGCTCAGCCTAGAAGATGTCATCTTTGTCTCTTACAGTTACTTTAGAAAACACATAAGTCTATGGAATTAAATTTCACAGTTACTTTAAATTTCTATGGAATTAAATTTCCATCACTTGACTATTAAGTCATTAGAGAGAGCATATGTCCTCGAAAGTGCCTACTATGGCATTGGCTTCATGAAAACAAGCAGACTTTAAACTTGCAGGCCATGCATAACCAGGGCTAGCATCGCAAATCTCCTCACAGACTCTCCTCACAACTTGTTTCGAATCTTCCGCCGACTTGTAAGCATTCACAACAACTCTTCTTTTCTCTCTTGGCTTTCCTCATCCTCACAATTTTTTTCAATACAACTTCTAGCCACCGCCATATCTTGTATGAAAATTTAACTCGTTTGCATAAGAAGTACGTGATTAAAAGAAGCAAAAAAGAAAGCTAAGGATATTCACCTCTTCTGCTGAGTTCAAATCAAGCAGCCATGTGTGTAACATATCCTCCTCAAATGATTTTCCCTTCATTGGTCCATACAAAAGAGATCTAAGACAGAATATGAGTTCAATAAATGAAGTCGGGTAGTAAGTAGTCATTGTCTTAGAGGGAAAGTGGGAGAAGGAGAGTGAGGGAGCAATAGCGAGGGATGCACAGTGAGCTGCCCCTCCTTCAAGAGTGATAGAAAGTGAGGGAAGACGTAAAGTGAAAGATGAATACAAGTTAATCAGAAGGACTAGGATGTAAGAAATAAGAGAGTGTTTGTGGAAGGACTACGATGGAAGATTACAAGTGCACTAAGGCACGATGTGTTCGCTATGATAAGGATAAGGGTTGGAATAAAGTGAGAGAAGCATTGGAAATGCTCTACTTTAAGTGAGTGGAGACTATCCAACTGAATAAAATTTTGCAAAGCATTGGGAATGTTGTACTTTAAGTGAGTGGAGCATTGGGAATTGATACTTTGCCATGAAATATATTACAAATATTACATCATCACATATTCATATCAAAATTCTCATCACAAAAGGTTATATTTCCTAATAATCACATCATCACACATTCATATCATAAAATTGTGTGCATGAAATAAATATATAAATATCATGACTAAATGCCACTTAAGTAATAAGTCAAAAATTGGTGTATAATCAACAAAAACTACATCATGATTCATACATTGCAACAAATAAATGTCAACCATAATATTCATGGAGTAAACAACATCATGAGAATATGCTCCTCATGCATATATACAAACACAACATCATACATGCATCACAACTCTTCTGATGCTTCTACTGGAGATTGTGGCAACTCTTCTGATGCTTCTAATGGAGGCTGTGGTGCTCTAGATGTACACTCAGTCTCTACTTCTTCTGTAGTATGTAGTGCTTTCAGAGTAGACTCAGTATCCTCTTCCTTAAATGCAAGCGGAGGCTGTGGCAACTCTTCTGATGCTTCCAGTGGAAGCTGTGGTGCTGTAGGTGTACACTAGGTCTCTACTTCTTCTGTAGTGTGTAGTGCTTTCACAGTAGACTCGGTCTCCTCTTCCTTAAATGCAAGCTCTAATATTGCTTCAGTTGCACGTTGTATTCTAATGGCAGCAATTAGGTCTCGAATGATTTCAACCCTAAACAATTGTATATCCTCCTCTGAATATTTGAGCTCCAAAGAGTCTTCCGATGAGATTTGTGGCTTAAGTGAGAAAATTTCTTTGAAAATCAACATGCAGTTTCAGGCAACTCTCCACCCACAACTATGCCCATCTTCCTGCTCTACTACTAAATGCTTTTGGAAGTCTACCGAGCCTTTGTACTGTCCTGTTTCTCTAATAGCAGATACCAACTTCTCAATCGACCTGCTCATCATGACATATTTAAAAAACTTAGTGTGTCTATTACATAAGGTACATAATATAGAAGTAACAACAGATTAATAGAATACTTACGTTTGCACTGAGCCATGAAAGCCTGCAATCGAGTTAACAAACCAACAATAGTTGTCTTCAAGGTCCCAAACCATAGACTCCAATGTTCCCTACACGAATAATTAAGAACCATTATTATTTAACACAATGTTACCAGTATAAGATGAAAATAAAGGTTGCCATGATACTTACATCTCGTGATATGCCATAAATAGGACTCGCATGCCATGTAAATGGAAAGGCTGTAACCATTTACAAACATTGGCTATTGTCTTTCTGCTATTGCTAAGTATAGGAGACAAATAAATGAATATTGGCTTATTAGATTTAATCAAAATATTGAATTATCAAGCAGAGAAAAAGTTTGAATCAAACCTGAGAATGGCCATCATAACGTTGTTATTGACCTCATTTGAAGCTCTAGAGAGGATTAAAATTTCCTCTCCCCCAAATTCAAGATACTGAGGTCTATGTTGAATCATAACCCTAACATTAAAAGAGCTTCCCAATTCTTCCAATGAAGCCATGTTTATAGAGTTGAGGTCTTCTATCCCCTTTGACTCTTTGACGGCATTCATTTCACACTCCTCTGAGCCATTATCTATTTGCCTTGTGGGAGGGTCCATAATGTCGCCCTTAATGATTGCTCGAATTGTACATATTATAAATGCATAGAGATGCAAATCCGTATATGTTGACAATGTGGTGTCATTTTGTATCTCAAAAATTTGACCAAGTACCAAAAAGCAATTGTAGCCCACCCTCCATCCACAATTATAGATGTGGCTATTCTCTTGATGTGATACCTGACATGTTATATACTCTATTTGTTGTGCCAAGTCACATTGCCGCATTACTGTGTCGATAGCACCTACTAACTTTCGAGCTAATCTACACATCAAAACATATAACAACAGTGAATATGTGCATTGCATATCAATCTACATGTCAAGAAGTGACAACAAGTGTAGTCTATACTTACTCTAACACAGTGCCATGGACGGATGTCATTGAGTTGGCAAAGAAGCACTTCTTCATAAGGATGTCCACGACTACTATACTCCAATGTGAGCTGCATTATCAATAAAGAATAATTACTATGTTTGAGACAATTCTAGCAATGCAATAGAAAAAACAAGTAGGGTTTGATGCTTACTTCTCATAATATGCTGTAAAAATAACTTGTGAGTCATTCATAGGAACATGCTTCGACCACTTGCAAACATCCTCTATAATGGTTTCTTCTTTGTTGCTAAGCACTTCCGAAATACGAGGATCGAGCATATATGAAACACTTTGTATATTTTGCGAAAAATTTGCTATAACATTACTATATTTTAAAAAAAAGTGTTAGCTTCTTCAAAATAAGCAAAGTATAAAGCCAAGGAAAAGGATGCATCAAACCTGAGGATGGTTGTAATGACTTTGACATCAACCTCTTTCTTAGGATTCAAGAGGATTGAAATCTCTTCTTCACCAAATTAAAAAAAATGAGGTTGTTGTCGAATTAACAACATAGAGGTGAATGAACTTCCAATCTGCTTCAATAGATTCATATTTTCATGACTCATCTTATTGAGAGAGTAGTCTACATCGTATTCTTCTTCACTTGCTATGTCTTCTACATCCTCCTTCTACTATAAAAATATAAAAAAGTTATGCAATGTACACATCCCAAATAAAGGCTTAAACAAGCAGATAAGGTTTCATACATGCTTTCATTAGAGTGAGTCTCTCCTCTGCTTGGAGCAAAAATTTAAAAAGTAAGGTTTCATACATGCTTTCATTAGAGTGAGTCTCTCCTCCTCTTGGAGGAAAATTTAAAAAGTTATGAGATTTACACATCCCAAATAAAAATAAAGGTTTAAATAATCATAGAAGTATAAAGATAGCATGCTTTCATTAGACTCAGTCTCTTCTCCTCTTGGAGGAAAGTATAAAGATAAGGTTTTATACATGCTGCAATGTAGTCATATTTTCAAGTCGTTTCCCAATCGTAGTAATTAGACGCTGAATACTCTCAGCCCGAAATGCTAGTAGATCGGCTTCTATATATGATTCCATTTTGACTGATAACTCCAAATCAAAAATCTCTCTAAGAAACAACATGCATTTGTAGGCAACTCTCCACCCACAGCTGTGCCCATCTTTTTGCTCCACTGGTAGACGTCTTATGAATTCTACTTGATCTTGTTGCTTCATGGTTGTTCTGATAGCAGATACTAGCCGATATGTAGCACTGTCCATCATGACATATTAAATATATTAATATGTCATGATCATAACATACAAAATAAGAAAGTATCAAAAATATTAAGAGAATAATTACCTTGGAGAGTTGGCATGATAGCCTTCCATTGAATTCACAAACCACAAACGGTTGAGTTCAAGGTCCCAGAAGATCAAACTCCAATGTGAGCTACACGACCAGAATAAAAATGATTTTTGTTTTACACAAACTTGCCAAAGAAATAGTAAAAATAAGGTTAGAGTTGATACTTACGCCTCATGATAAGGCATTAAGATGACTCGCACCCCATCTAAATTCAAAGGGCTTAACCAAGTACAAACATCTTCTATAGTCTTTTGAGGAGAGCTAAGAATAGAAGAAAGGAGAGCATCGAGCATGTAGACACGATGCTGCACTGCACTAGGAAGCTGAGAAATAACTACACTACACCAAGAAATAAACAAACGTTAGCTCATAGAATTGATTTGCATTCTACACTAGGAAACTGGTATATAACTACACTATGAATAAATAAACAAATGTTAGCTCATTGGAGTAGCAATAAATAAACAAACGTTACTTGATAATAGCCAAGATAACATTGTCATTAACCTCTTTTAAAGGATTGGAGAGGATTGAAACCTCCTCTCTACCAAAGCTCAAATACTGAGGTTCTCGTTTCAAAACAATCCTAACGTCAAATGAGCTCTCCATTTTATCCAATGCAGCTAAATTTGCAGAATGGGTCTCTGTCATAGCTTGTATTCTATGTTTGGGGTCATTCTGCTTTTCCATGGTGTCTTTAAAGCTCTTGTGCTCATGGGATTCTTCAATCAAATTTAGAGGTGGTTGCATTGTTGAAGTAGAAGGGAGTGCCTCCGTATTGACTTCATCCATTTCTTCTCCCTCTATTGCCTGTAAACAAATATGAGAGATTAGATTCATTATCTTTAAATTTAAATCTTATTTTAAAAATTGTATTTAGTTGAGAAATACAGAGTTCATACCGCTAAGTATTGTCGTAGTGGCCTTTTTTCATAACCTTGCGAGCCATAATTATCAAAGAAGGCATCATCATGTTTGTCTTCATCCACCAACCTCTCTCTGAACGGGTCATGTAAGTCCATCTTTTCATCATCATCAAGTGGGACATTATGATCTTCAAGGTGATCATCCATGTCATCGGTGTCCTTGTGGTCTATCTCTTTTTCATAGCCTGTGGTTAGATCTGCTTGAAGCTGAAAATAAGCCATGAAATGCTTATTTTCAATAATATTTGTGGAGTTGCCTTTTCTGAGGAGATCCTCAAATAAATATCCCATCCTGCACAAGGTGACCTCCCAACCTGCCGGTAGCAAATTCTCCATCATGGTAAGCAAGAGTCTCCCACTTTTTGCAGGACTTCCATAGTTGTTTTTTTGATAATGTATGGACCTGGGAATATCTTGCTCTTCTAGCATCAATCTCAAATTATTTGAATTCCCTCTTATGTTCTTTTGTAAGGAGTGATCAGGGTTGGGACTCCGCATACACAAAAATAATGATTCAAGAGATTGAATCGCTATACCACATTCTCTCTTGCCTCTCTTTGCTGCATAAACACCACTATAGATCTTCAAATCTAATGAATATGCTCGCTCTAGAGTAACTTGCATGGCTTCTTTGTCTTTTTTATCAACAAAAATGACAATGTTGCAAATTGCCACTTTGCTAATGGTGGTATATACTATTCTATCAATGAAGTTATGGATATCATTGCTAGAAACTTCATTGATAAAGAATAGTTGTGGCTTATCCCATGCTGACTCATTCTTGAAGAAGTCATCTTTTGAGACTCCCCTGAAGTTCACAAGCTTTCCAGACTCTGCCGTAACCTCTACATTGAATTGAAAGATTTGGTGCATATCTGTTGGCATCCTTATCTCGCTAATTAATCTTTCCACATATGCAACCACCTGTTGTGCGATTTCTTTTCTCATATAAGAAGTTACTATTTCTGACCCATCTTCATCCTTTTTAATCCACCTGTTTGCCCATAGCTTTACCTTGGGTGTTGACAAAGAAGCTATATGCTTCACCACATTATAGTCAATGTTACAATGAGTAAGTGGAATTTGTTTCTCTGATAGCAAATACTTAATGGCACTATGCACTGCATCACGCCTCACCTGTACATTGATGCATTCTTCCATGCAGTGGTCTTTGTCTTTTTTTCCAAAAAACCATTCTTTCTTTAATATTTTTTGTGCTGCCATGGATGCATACTTGTCAGGTAAGTACTTTATAGGCCTCCACAACCTTGCCATCAACTCCTTCTTATCCATTACCTTTGACTTTCTGGAGATAAACAAAGGAGCTTCATAGGTCAAATGTCCATGCTCACAAGCAATGCACGTTTCAAGCATCTCATTGAACACTTGAATAGGACGAAATATCATAGAAGTGTAGTCGGCATATCTGTCCCTCACCACCTTGAGGCTTGTCATACTTTCTTATCACTCTTGAGTTCCCCTAGGCACAACTGCACTCAAAGAAGTATAGAAGTTCATGAGTGTGTCGGCGTCTGCTTTTGTGACCTTTCGCTTCAAATCAGGATTTGGAGAACCAAATGTTGTCCATATAACCCTTGCCTTCTATAAGACCTCTGATGTTGAGGATATCTTATGGTTTCCATGGACATAATGATTAAGTCTTTCGAAAATACTTGATCTCATGCTTGAATATACAGATTGTTGCAGGATAATAATGGATTGAACTTATCTTTGCAAATTGTTCTGGAGTGAGTCTTTTGACCTCCTTTGCTTCCCTTGCGATCTGATTACAAGCATAAGACCAATGTTGACCATCAATGGGCTGGAATCTACAATGAAGGAGGAATTCCTTCTTTGCTTCCTTTGGCATATTCTCACCTTGTGCCTCTTCGCCTTGTTCATGTGGAATATTTTTAAGAGTGTCTTTAAAGAATCGACTGAAGGTTTCCTCGAAATGTGTAGGCCCTGTAAATGTTATTTGATCCAAAAAACATTATTGGTTGGACAAAACATTATTGGGCACAAGACCACATTGCTTGCCACAGGTTTCTTACCATCTCTCAAAGCCTCGTATATTTGCATTGCATAGGATATATCAAGGTTTTGGCTATTAGTAAAGAGAGCTGCAGCTTCCACATCTTTGGCATTCACAAACCACATCCTTTGACCCCAGATATATCCCACATCATCATCTGTAACTGCTTCATTAAGACGTAGATTAAGATTTTTGATTGATGTGAGTTCATCCTGATCATCTTCAGCCTTGGGTTCTAAGTCTTCTTCATCTTTCTCTTCTTTTAACCATTTTTCATCCACATTATCTCTCTCCACAGTGGAACGATGTCTTTTTTTACTGCTTGGAACCGTGGCTCTTGCAGTACTAGCCTTTTGCATTTCACGTCGTGGTTTGCTAGCAAGAGCTTCTAGCATAACTGCAGTGGATCGACCTTGATCTTCTTCAATTTTTTTTAAATTCCCATGCACTCAAAGCTTGTGTTTCATTATCCTTAGTTACATCCACCATTTCTTGCTCTAGAAGTTTGCGCCCATGTTCTACACGTTTGTGACAGTGTGCATGTTCTTCTTGTCCCTGCATCGAAGTCTGAGCTTTTTGATCTCCTTCATGTGAAGATCCTTGAATATGAGGAGCATATTGTGCATCCTGAAAGTACTCAAACATTATCTTTGCATGCATCCTTTTTGCCACCACACTAGGAAATAGCTCCCAAGTATATGAAAGAGTCTCCAATGCACTTTGCAGCTCTGGAAACTTTGATGGTTGAGGAGGAGGCATCACAAAGCTCTTTGAGTCTCTCCTTGACACAACAATATGAATACTGCCAACTTCAGGATCTGAACTCTTTGTAAAAATATCCACAAAGGTCTCTTTTCTCTCTATCATTATGCCTACCACAAGGCTTGAAGTCATATCTTTTTTGAAGAAAGTAGCATCCCATGGATCTTCAACACCATTGAACTCCCTTTTTGACATAAGTAGAAAGAGTCTCTTTTCCTTTTGATGAAGAAACCAAGCTCTTCTGCCCATGTGATATCGAGTCCACTTACAAAGGCCATTGGGGCTATATTCCTTTCCTTTGAAATTCAAAGTGACATCAAAAACCCATTCTTTGATCTCAGAGTCATTTAGGATAGCCACCACATTAGTTGATTGCTTCATAATCCTATAAGAAAAGATAATGAAGAATTTAGATACATACAAGTAAAGTACAATATACAACCCTTAATACAATAAATTTGGGAAATAGCCCAAAAGGCTTTACAAGGCTTCATATGGCAATAAATGTGGGAAATAGCCTAGAAGGCATTACAAGGCTTAAATATTTGTACCAATGTAAAAAAATTAGCCAATAAAGCTTTACAGTAATATAAAATGTCATCTAGTGATAAAGCTTCAATCTTCGTGAAGACATGTAATCTGTCCATCCATTGATTTGCCCTCTAGTCATAAAGCTTCAATCTTTGTCATGACATGTAATCTATCCATCCATTGATATCTGTGCACTGATACCCAACTGATGCAATCTACCCACTAAAAACTGTTCCACTGATATCCACTTATGCAGCCCACATGATATCCACTTATGCATCCCACTGATACTCGTTAAATAGTGAATGGTCGGGATGGTCGGGTTAGATTACAAGGCGCTTCATATGACAATAAATGTAAAAAATAGCATAGAAGGCTTTACAAGGGTTTTTATGACAATAAAGGAGCTTAAATATTTATACAAATGCAATAAAAATAACTAATAATCATCAAGCTCCAATATGTCCCATGACATGTAATCTATCCACTAATATCTGCTCATGCAATCTGCCCACTGATAAACTTTTTGGTAAATGGTAAAAGGTCTTATTTAATAGCATGTTATGAGTGTTAAACTGCATGTGAGCGAAGGGACTGACAACGATTAGGAACTAGTTAGAAAAATTTGAGCATGGCTTCGATTGGCAAGTTGGAGAATTGTCTCTCCTCTAAGGCAATCTAATCTATGCTAAACTATGCTAAACCAACCGTCGAAGCAAAGAAAAGCAATAAATAATTTCTTTTTCTGTGTTCATTTTAATGTGTAGGGGTTTAAGAGGCTTAAATATGCAAAAGAAGAGGTTTTGATGTAGAGGCTAAACCTGCGTGTGAGATAAATGAAGAACAAGTATCTAAAGAAAAGTTAACATTTTTCAATTTAAAAGATGAATATATATATAAATATTATCTCACCTTCAAAACAAACCATAAATTCACTCTTTTATAATTTTTTAAAAGTATAATATAAAACATGTAAATATATAAAACTCTCTTTACTTTCTCTCTCTCTCTCTCTCTCGACTCCTAAATTTCTCTGTAGCCATAGTCAAGATACCTCATTATCTCTCTTAATCTCTCTCTCTCTCTCTCTGACAACTCTTATGTGTTTCCCTCTCTATCCTCATCCCACTCATTCTCTCTCTTAGTTTATCTCAACTCTCTTTCTATCCCTCCCATGGCGGCTAAGATTTTTCATTCTCTCTTTATCTCTCTCTCTCTCCCTAGGATTTGTAATTATTTCTCTCTCTCTCTCCATCTCTATCCTCTTTTGGTGACCACAGCCGCTAGCCCCCCCCTCCCCCCTTTCCTTGCCCCCGCCCCCGTCCGACCCCCTTCCCCCTCCACCCCCCCTTCCCCCCCTTTCCCCCCCCCCTCCCCCCTTTGCCCCCCCTTCCCCCTCCACCCCCCCTTCCCCAGGGCTGGTGGCCGTGGCCGCCAGCCCCCCCTCCCCCCTTTCCCCCCCCCGCCCCCGTCCCACCCCCTTCCTCCCCCCTTCCCCCCTCCCCCCTTCCCATGGGCTGGCGGCTGCGGCCGCCAGCCCCCCCTCTCCCCTCTTTCGCCCCCCCGCCCCCGTCCCACCCCCTTCCCCCTCCTCCTCCCTTTCGCCCCCCTTGCCCCGTCCCAACCACCCCCTTCCCCCTCCACCCCCCTTCCCTAGGGGCCGCCAGCCCCCCCCTCCCCCGCCCCCCTCCCACCCCCTTTCCCCTCCACCCCCCCTTCCCTAGGGCCGCCCCCCCTCCCCCCCCTGCCCCCTCCCCCCTTCCCCTGAGCTGGCTGCCAGCCCCCCCTCTCCCCCCTTTCGCCCCCCTCGCCCCCGTCCCACCCCCTTCCCCCTCCAACCCCCCTTCCCCAGGGTTGGTAGCTGTGGCCGCCAGCCCCCCCTCCCCCCTTTTCCCCCCCGCCCCTGTCCCGCCCCCTTCCCCCTCCACCCCCCCTTCCCCAGGGCTGGCGGCCGCGGCCGCCAACCCCCCCTCTCCCCCTCCCCCCCGCCCCCCTCCCCCCTTCCCTCGGGCTGGCGGTCGCAGCCGCCAGCCCCCCCCCGCTCCCCCCTTGCCCCCCCTTGCCCCCCTTCCCCCTCCACCCCCCATCCCCCCTTCCCCACCGCCCCCCTTCCCCCTGGAGGGGGGCGCCAACCCCCCCCTCCCCCCTTGCCCCCCCACTAGCCCCCCCCTCTTCCTGCCCTGCCCCCCTTCACCCCGCCCCCCTTCCCCCCCTCGAGGGGGGTGCCAGCTCCCCCTCCCCCCTTTCCGCCTCACCCTCTCCCCCCCCTTTCCCGCCCCGCCCCCCTTCCCCTCCTCCAGGGGGGTGGCAACCGCTCCCCCCCCCTTCCCCTTCCCCCCCTCTAGGGAGGCTGCCCCAGCCCCCCCCGCCCCCCTTCCCCCCTCCTTTTCCCCCTCCCCACCTCGACCCGGCCCCGCCTCTCCCTCCCCTCCTCCTCCCTTCCCTCCAGCCCCTCCATCCTCTCCTTCTCCTCCCCTCCCTTTCTCTCTCTAGTTCCTCTCTCTTCAAATTTTTAAAAAAAAATCTAGATAAAGAATTAATCAAAAAAATTTTCCAGTATCTGGAAAAAGTTTGTAAGTTTGCTCTTTCTTGCTTTCTTGCTCTTCCTTCCTTGCTTTCTTGATCGTCCTTGCTTTCTTGCTTCAATGAATGAAATGAGGGGAGAATGAATGAAGAAGGAAGACTATATATAGGAAAATTTAGGTTTTCCTCCTCCTCTCCTATTGGCTTTCCATTCCTCCTCTCTCTCCTATTGGCTTTTCATTTATCCCCTCTCCCATTGGCTCCCATTACTCCCCCTCTCCCATTGGACCCCCATCCCTCATCCCAATCTTCCATTAGCCCTCCCCCCATCCATTTCTTCTTCCTTCCCCATTGCCACCACTCCCATCCCACATTTCCACCACATCCCATACTCCTCCCATTTCCCAAAATCCCATATTTCCCCATCTCACCCTCCTCTTTTTGATCCCCTATTAACTCCCCTCACTCATTTCACTCCCTTATTATCCTACTCCCCTATTACCTTCCCCTCTCCCATTCCATTCTTCCCTCCCCACTCTCACTTCCACTTTCCATTACTCACTTGCCATTTGAAAACTATTAATATATTATTATACTATTTTTTATACTTATTATCATACACCCCTATTACTTCCCTCTCCCATTCCACTCCTCCCTCCTCAATCCCACTTCCACTTCCCATTACTCACTTGCTATACACATTTGCAAACTATTAATATATTATTATATGATTTTTTATACTATTTGCAAACTTACATGTGGGCAAAATCACAAGTGTGAAAGCGATCCTATTGTGGTCATACAACAACTGTGCTTTTATTCAAGGGCATATTTATCCTCATCAACAAGCTTATTTACTCAAGGTATGAAGTGCATAATTTGTGCACTAGGTGTTTACTTTGTTGTATCAAAATTGTTTGCCACACACACACACATATACACATACCGAGAATTTTCTAATATTATCGCATCTACATTTCTCCAATGGGCACAAAGCTTTGTACACACCTCAACCTAGGTCGTATTGACTTGCATACAAAGTGGTGCACCCATCCCATAAGTACTTGTTCGGATAACACACCTCCAAACGTATTTTTATGATGATTGTGCATAACACTAGGAACAAAATGGTGTATAATGTGAGATCGTCTATGCACAATACTTTGCACACACCTTCAACTAGGTGGAATTGAATTACATGCAAAGTGGAACACCCATCCCATAAGTGCTTGATCGGATAACATACCTAGCACCATGTTTTTTTTACGGATGTGCATGACACCAGAGCAAAAATAGTATTTGATGCTCGATCGACCATGCAAAGCATATCCGATGGGCACAACACTTTTCCTACACTGCAAGATAGGTGGTATTGAAATGTTCTCAAAGAGGCACACCCATTCGATAAGTACTTGGTCAGATAACACACCTAAGGGCATGTTTTTTTGCGGATGTGTATATCACTAGGGAAAAAATAGTGTATAATGCGTGATCGAGCATGCAAATCATATCCGATGGTCACAATACTTTGCAGCACCTCAAATAGTTGAAACAAACTTGCGTGCAAATTAGAGCCCCCATCTGATAAGTACTTGTTTGAATAACACACTTAGGACCGTGTTTTTTCATGGTTGTGCATGACACTAAGGCAAAAACGGTGTTTTACGCTTGATCGACAATGCAAAGCATATCCGATGGGTACAATACTTTGCACACACCTTCAAATAGGTGGAATTGACTTACATGCAAAGTGGCACTCCCATCCCATAAGTGCTTGATTGGATAACATACCTAGCAGCATGTTTTTTTACGGATATGCATGACACTAGAGCAAAAATAGTATTTAATGCTCGATCGATCATGCAAAGAATAATGATGGGCACAACACTTTTTGTACACCTCAACCTAGGTGGTATTGAAATGTTCTCAATGGGGCATACCCATCCGATAAGTACTTGGTCAGATAACACACCTAATGGCATGTTTTTTTGCGGATGTGCATATCACTAGGGAAAAAATGGTATATAATGCATGATCGACCATGCAAAGCATATCCGATGGTGACAATACTTTGCACACATCTCAACCTAGTTGAAAAAAACTTGCGTGCAAACTGGAGCCCCCATCCGATAACTACTTGTTTGAATAACACACCTAGGACCGTGTTTTTTCATGCTTGTGCATGACACTAAGGCAAAAACGGTGTTTTATGCTTGATCGACAATGCAAAGCATATCCTATGGGCACAATACTTTGCACACACTTTCAGCTAGGTGGAATTGACTTACATGCAAAGTGGGATGCCCATCCCATAAGTGCTTGATCGGATAACATACCTAGCAGCGTGTTTTTTTACGGATGTGCATGACACTAGAGCAAAAATAGTATTTAATGCTCGATCGACCATGCAAAGGATATCCTATGGGCACCACACTTTTCGTACCCCTCAACCTAGGTGGTATTGAAATGTTCTCAATGAGGCACACCCATCCGATAAGTACTTGGTTAGATAACACACCTAACGGCGTGTTTTTTTTGCGGATGTCCATATCACTAGGGAAAAAATGGTGTATAATGCATGATCGACCATGCAAAGCATATCCGATGGTGACCATACTTTGCAAGCACCTCAACGTAGTTGAAACGGACTTGCGTGCAAAGTGCAGCCCCCATCCGATAAGTACTTGTTTGAATAACACACCTACGGCCGTGTTTTTATATGGTTGTGCATGACACAAAGGCAAAAACGGTGTTTTATGCTTGATCAACAATGCAAAGCATATCCGATGGGCACAATACTTTGCACACACCTTCAACTAGGTGGAATTGACTTACGTGCAAAGTGGCATTCCCATTGCATAAGTACTTGATCGGATAACACACCTAGCAACGTGTTTTTTTACGGATGTGCATGACACTAAGGTTAAAATGGTATTTAATGCTCGATCGACCATGCAAATCATATCCAATGGACACAATACTTTTCCTACACCTTAACCTAGGTGGTATTGAAATGTTGTCAAAGAGGCACACCCATCCGATAAGTACTTGGTCGGATAACATACCTAAGGGCATGTTTTTTTGCGGATGTGCACATCACTACGGGAAAAACGTTGTATAATGCGTAATCGACCATGTAGAGCATATCCGATGGTGACAATACTTTGCACGCATCTCAACCTAGTTGAAACGGACTTGCGTGCAAACTGGATCCCCCATCTGATAAGTACTTGTTTGATTAACACACTTAGGACCGTGTTTTTTCATGGTTGTGCATGACACTAAGGCAAAAACGGTGTTTTATGCTTGATCGACAATGCAAAGCATATCCGATGGGCACAATACTTTTTACACAACTTCAACTAGGTGGAATTGACTTACATGCAAAGTGGCACTCCCATCCCATAAGTGCTTGATCGGATAACATACCTAGCAGCGTGTTTTTTTACGGATGTGCATGACACGAGCAAAAATACTATTTATTGCTCGATCGATCATGCAAAGAATATCCGATGGGCACATGCATCCAATAAGTACTTGGTCAGATAACACACCTAAGGGCGTGTTTTTTTGCGGATGTGCATGTCACTAGAGAAAAAATGGTGTATAAGGCATGATCGACCATCCAAAGCATATCCAATGGTGAGAATACTTTGCACTCACCTCAATGTAGTTGAAACGGACTTGCGTGCAAAGTGGAGCCCCCATCCGATAAGTACTTGTTTGAATAACACACCTAGGACCGTGTTTTTTCATGGTTGTGCATGACACTAAGGCAAAAATGGTGTTTTATGCTTGATCGACAATGCAAAGCATATCCGATGGGCACAATACTTTGCACACACCTTCAACTAGGTGGAATTGACTTACATGCAAAGTGGCACGCCCATCCCATGAGTGCTTGATCGGATAACATACCTAGCGACATGCTTTTTTACGGATGTGCATGACACTAGAGAAAAAATAGTATTTAATGCTCGATCAACCATGCAAAGGATATCCGATGGGCACAACACTTTTTGTAGTTGAAATAGACTTGCATGCAAAGTGGAGCCCCCATCCGATAAGTACTTGTTTGATTAACACACCTACGACCGTGTTTTTTCATGGTTGTGCATGACACTAAGGCAAAAACGTTGTTTTATGCTTAATCGACAATGCAAAGCATATCTGATGGGCACAATACTTTGCATACACCTTTAACTAGGTGGAATTGACTTACATGGAAAGTGGCACTCCCATCCCATAAGTGCTTGATCGGATAACATACCTAGTAGCGTGTTTTTTTATGGATGTGCATGACACTAGAGCAAAAATAGTATTTATTGCTCGATCGATCATGAAAAGGATATCCGATGGGCACAACACTTTTCGTATGCCTCAACCTATGTGGTATTGGAATGTTCTCAAAGAGGCACACCCATCCGATAAGTACTTGGTCAGATAACACACCTAAGGGTGTGTTTTTTTGCGGATGTGCATATCACTCGAGAAAAAATGGTGTATAATGCGTGATCGACCATTCAAAGCATATCCGATGGTTACAATACTTTGCACGCACCTCAACGTAGTTGGAACAGGCTTGCGTGCAAAGTGGAGCCCCCATCCGATAAGTACTTGTTTGAATAACACACCTAGGGATGTGTTTTTATATGGTTGTGCATGACACTAAGGCAAAAACGGTGTTTTATGCTTGATCCACAATGCAAAGCATATCCGATGGGCGCAATAATTTACACACACCTTCAACCAGGTGTAATTATGAAGGCAATTCGCAATGTACATGTAGAAAAAGGTCGCCTACCACCGACTTTGAGAATACAAGCTGATAATTACTGGCGAGAAAATAAGAATGTACTCATGTTTGCATTCTACTCCATGCTAGTTGCTCATCGAATCTTCAATGAGGTCGAATGTGGATTTTTGTATGTTGGACATACACATGAGGATATCGATCAGGTTTTTAGCACAGTCTCAAGGGAGCTTAAATGCAAGGATGTGGAGACAATAGATGACTTGGTAAGAAGATGTGGTAGGCAAGTTGGTGGTCGTAAGGAAAGTATAGTATGTGAGAGGCTCGAAAGAATGTATGATTGGAAGAGCTTCATTCTACCTTTCATGCAAACGGGTGGTGATGCATTGACAGGTCATACCAATCCACACTACTTTTGTTTTTTTTTTTAAGATGAAAAACCTGTAATGCAATGGCAACAATATTCTCATGATACAAAATGGGAACCTGAAGAACCTTACAGTCTCTTAACTTCAATTCCCAGCAAGGAAAGGTATCCAACATGGGCTCCTATACAAGAATTCAATGAGAGGTCTAACTGTGAAATAGAAGGATTAAAAGCATTTATTACATACA
This sequence comes from Dipteris shenzhenensis, assembly GCF_047967505.1. Classification (NCBI taxonomy): domain Eukaryota; kingdom Viridiplantae; phylum Streptophyta; class Polypodiopsida; order Gleicheniales; family Dipteridaceae; genus Dipteris; species Dipteris shenzhenensis. The sequence continues at coordinate 52,360,442 of NC_141607.1, read as the reverse complement.
AAGAGGAAATGCTCCAGAGATATCCTGATTCGAAGCCTACTTGGAGAGAACACACTACCACTGTAATTAACAAGACACGAAATTTAATAAAGGACCTTGAGAGAATGCGAGGCTCAAAGGATGTCAAGGAAGAATGCAATATGTTTTGGCCAAATGTTCATAATGATTTGCGCCCAGCTCCAGTCTTTGAAAATGAATTTGTATCATTACTCCCATGTCCATATTGTGGACCAAAGAAGAGAGAGTTTGTGCCACAAGTAGATATAGAGGTCGATTGTTTTGTTGTGGTTCAGCCATCGGATGATGAATATGAGAATGTGAAGTTTTGGGTTGCAAAAGTAGTTGATGTGCAAAGAGATGACCAAGGGAGAGCTACAACATTTACAGCGATATGGTATGAGCCAAAGGGCAGGAAGGAGAATATGGATAACAACACATTGTATACTAATTGTATAATGAAGGAGTGGGTCCCAAATGATGAAGCTGTCTCTCAAGTTTTGACGGAGACAATCATAGTGTCTTGGCATTCAAGGGCAAAGAAATCAAAGAAGCACATGGGATATGAGGTAGAAGGAAAAATAAAAATACTACAGCAAACTATTTTGCATATACACGAATTTTTAAGGATGCTCGCCATGGAGGAAGTAGAAGGAGACAGCGCAAATGAAGAATGTCCATGATTAAAGCTTTGTATTGAAGTCCATTGAAGGATTTTTTTTGGGTACTAGGCAAGAAGCCAATCCAAGACAATTATAATCAGAGTCATCACCTCCTATCTCAAATGAGAGTCAAAATATGCACTGGATGTCACCCAAGGGTCAAGGCTTACCAAGACAATAGGGAGTTAATGCAGATGGCACCTGGCAAGGGACTATCACATTGAGCAATAAGACAATGGGGAGTCAATGCACCCAAGGGGCAAGGCTTGGCAAGATAACTTGTGGGAGTTAATGCAGATGGCACCTGTATTTTGCATTGGATGTCACCCAAGGGTCAAGGTTTGGTAAGACAATAGGGAGTTAATGCAGATGGCACCTGGCAAGGGACTATCACATTGAGCAATAAGACAATGGGGAGTCAATGCACCCAAGGGGCAAGGCTTGGCAAGACAAGTGGGAGTCAAATTATGCAGATGGTACCTGGCAAGGGACTGTCATGACATTGAGCAATAAGACAATAGGGAGTCAAATTATGTAGATGGCACGAATTGAGGCTCTTTAAGAGCAACAATTTAAATTGTAAACATATGTTCAATCTATATCATTTTGGATATAAAGACTCTAGCTGAGAGCAATGTCTGTCAATGTAATCATATAATAATAGCTATAATTGCTATTATACCTCTTTGGTTCAATACAAAACTTGGGTCTTATGGCATCATGTCTTTTTTCTATTTATTAAAAGTTTTAAAAATTTTGTGCATATTGCGAGTGACAATGTTATTTTCATGAAATATTTAAGTCTCCTTTCAAGGATTTATAAATTTATCACGTTAAGGAAAAACTTCAAGGAAAAATATTAAAATTAATTAAATTAACAAATAACTTAGATATAGCTAGAATTTCTAATATAGGATTATTTCAAATTCTTGCATGTTGGTGTAAAAGTATAGATTGAAAAAACAATATTTTTATGTGAATATGATAGTGCCACAAAGTGAACATTTGATTTGGGAAGAATATTTTCAAAAAGTAAAATTTTGATTTGGGAAGGATATTTTCACAGAGTAAAGTTTTCATTTGGGAAGGATTTTTGGGCTTCATCCGAAAACAACACAAAAAGTCCAAAATTAATGAAATAGGTGTTCTTTGTAGTTTCTTCCTTTTTTGCTTTACAATACTTCTCATGGTGATTGCTTTTGCCACAATGTTTGCATGGATTGATCTTGAAGCAATCTTTTGAGAGGTGATTTGTCTTCCAACAATGTTTGCAAGGTGAAAAATTGCCCCTTTGAATTTTTATGGCATAGGCTGTGTCATTGCCTCTCTGGTAGGCTATGTCATTGCCTCTCCGAAGTTCCATGTGCCTTTCTTCTTCTTGAAGAGCAGAAATAAGACCTTCAAGATTAGGATTAGGAAGATTTTTCAAAGTGGTAACAACATGATCATAATCTTTAGGCATACTTTTGAGCAATACTGTCATTGCATCATCTGTAGTGATTGGAGAGTTGATAGAAGCAAGTTGAGTCATGAGAGTCTGCATGTAATTAACATGGGCAGCCAAGGGAGTCCCACTAACCATCTTTAATTCAAAGAAATCAATCTTAAGTGACAATTTTGAGATGTGAGAGCTAGCACCAAAAATAATGTCAAGCTTCTGCCAAGCTTCAAAAGGAGACTCTAAATCAGAGATGTGATGAATATAGTCATCTCCTAAGCCAAGAGCAATGATGCCATAGGCTTTCTCCTCTCTAGTAGGATCTCTTGCCAGGCGTGTCGGAGCTGAGGATTCTCCAGCATTAGAGGCTGTTGAAGAAGAAGTTCAAGCCGGTTTGACAAGGCCCCAGAGGTTTTCCCTCATCAATGCAAACTTAATCTTCATCTACCATGTGTGAAAGCCTTTACGATTGAACTTATCCATATTCAAGATGGTAGCCATGAGAGGGTCTAACCCAAAATGGGTAGTGTCTACTCTCTTACAAGGCTAGAAAGAGTTGAAGAGCTTCAAAATACAAGCATTTAGAGTAGCAAAGGCTTGCAACCAAATTCCATACTACAAAACATAATGGAAATGATGCTTTCACTTGCATGCTTCATAGAGGTGGCTAAATGAAAGCATTCCAAGCAAATCCAGGTATAGCAACTTAAAGCAAAGCTATAGCCATAGTTGTACTGAAGCTATTCAACACTTTAGAACATCATAAATGCTAAAGTAGCATCTAATGTAGTATCAAACTCACAACATTGTCAAAATTATCCAAAACAGAGACCAGAACTTGGAGGGTGCAATTCCCATAGCTCATAGCTCTATTCAAGGGGATTTTTATGCTAGAAGAAGGGCCTTATACCAGAGAAGGGCTACCAGCAAGGAGGGGTGCAATGTTGTGTCAGGTCACCATAGCCAAGCTTGAGAAGACGGACTGGTTTTTCATATGTTGCACCTCCATTCCTTGTCCAAATGAGCTCAGATTTTAGTAGCAGCTTGCCCTCAGTGTCATCCAACATGGGCTCAGAGGAATTTGTAGATAGGTAGGTACGAGGCGGAATTGCACGAAAGTTTGCCGAGGAGTGTGAGTGTTGGCATTGTGCATACAGATGAAATTTCCCTAAATGCTTGCAGTTGGAAGTTTGCCCATACGTGAGGAGTTTGCAGCTCAAAGGGTTCGGGAAATGGTCATTTGTAGGCAAAGAACAAAGCTCTCAAATATTTGGAGAAGAAGAAGGAAAATGGAGAAGATGAGAAAGTAGTAGTTTATGCTAGAGATAGCATCCAATGCTAGGCTAGGCTAGATTAAAGCTTTGATACCATTTGTAGGATCCCGTAGGATAGAATAGATCCATCTTGCAGAGGTGTGAGAGCACAATGAAAGAAAGATGGTAGATCTCTGTTATGATTGTGAGAGAGAGGACTCTCTCTTATAGAAAGGGGGAGAAGGTAATACCTTCCCTACATAGTGGCAATCAGCCCCTACATCAATGGGAATCAATCCCTACATCAGTGGGATTGTCTTTGTCTTACATCGTCACTTAGGTCACACACTAGACACATCATAGCACTTGATGTGCCTTTACAATACACACAAACACACATGTGACTTCCCTAGATGCACACATGCACCATAGAGCAAGCCCTTGATCATACTTACCCCAACACATATGTCTCCTTCTCCTTCTCCTTCTCCTTTCCTTCTCTTCTTTTCCCCTCTCCTTCAATCTCTTTTTCTTCTCTTTTCATAAGCATATGTATTTGCCTATGCTTATGCTTATGCAGGGGCATATGCTCATATGCTCATGCATAAGCACAAGCATATGCTTTCTCTCTTTTTCTCTTATGCTCATATGCTCATGCATAAGCATATGCTTTCTTTCTTTTTCTCTTATACTCTTTTCCCCTCTTTTAATCTCTTTTCCCCTCTTCCTTCTCTTATGCTTATGCTCTTTTTCCCTCTTCCTTATCTTCTTTTCATAAGCATATGCCTATGCCTATGCTTATGCTTATGCATGAGCATATGCTAATATGCTCATGCATAAGCATATGTCTCCTTCTCCTTATCCTTTCCTTCTCTTCTTTTCCCCTCTCCTTCAATCTCTTTTTCTCCTCTTTTTCTCCTCTTATGCTCTTTTCCCCTCTTCTTTTTCCCCTGTTTTCCAATCTCTTTTTCCCCTCTTTTCCCCTCTTCCTTCTCTTATTCTTATGCTCTTTTTCCCTCTTCCTTCTCTTATGCTTATGCTCTTTTCCTCTTGTATTGTTCCCCTCTTTCTCCTTCTCCTTCTCCTTCTCTTTCTCTTCTTTTCCCCTCTTTTCAATCTATTTTTCCCCTCTTTCAATCTCTTTTCCCCTCTTCCTTCTCTTATGCTTATGCTCTTTTTCCCTCTTCTTTGTCTTGTGCTTATGCTCTTTTCCTCTCGTATTGTTCTGCTCTTTGTCCTTCTCCTTCTCCTTCTTCTTCTCCTTCTCCTTTCTTTCTCTTCTTTTCCCCTCTCCTTCAATCTCTTTTTCTCCTCTTTTCATAAGCATATGTATTTGCCTATGCTTATGCTGATGCTTATGCATGAGCATATGCTCATATGCTCATGCATAAGCACAAACATATGCTTTCTCTCTTTTTCTCTTATGCTCATATGCTCATGCATAAGCATAATCATATGCTTTCTTTCTTTTTCTCTTATGATCTTTTCCCCTCTTTCAATCTCTTTTCCCCTCTTCCTTCTCTTATGCTTATGTTTTTCCTTTTCTTATGCTTATGCTTCTCTTTTCTCTTATGCTTCTCTTATGCTTATGCTTATGCTTATGCTTCTCTTCTTTTCCCCTCTTCTTAGTCATATTCAGTTCTTTTTTCACATGCTCCTTAGCCGTATTTGGTTCTTTTTTTTTTAACAGATTCTAAATGGAACAACCATGCCCTCACCCACGAGTGTCCTCCCTAAACCCCAACCTAGTTTCCCACGTCACAGGGATTATAGACATAGCTTCTCTACTAGCTCATGTAAAAGAGAAGATCGCACAAGAGAGTGACTGGGTGAAGTACAACATGGGGGTGCATGCTTCTAGGTGGGGTCCAAGCTGAAGGGTAGTGAAGCAAGGGCGATTGAGGAATGCACGACACAACCTACAGGATCTCCATAGGTTGTGGAGAGACCACCACAACCAGTGGAGCCTCAAATATGATTGTGTAAAGGACATAATGGATTGTGTGAAGGAATTTATGGATTGCGAGTACATAATCTTGTTGAAGAGCATGATTGCATACTAGAGGAGGTGGAGGATGAGGTCCCCAGTTACCTACCTAGTGATGTGGAGGAGGAAAGTACCTCAGATAGTAACGCAGAGCAGTAGACCTATATTGGAGACAAACCTTTATTGGAGACAAACCTTTATTGGAGACAAATTTTGCTTAAGCATACTATTGGAGACATATATTTTTTATATACATAATTTTGGAGACATACTTTTGGTCTCTATTATATATATATATATATATAAATATTATTGGATTCCACTTGTCTTTCATGAATATTTGTCATTTCAAAACTGGCTTTTCATAATTGTCTTAAGTAAATAATTGTCTTTTCATATTTATCCTTTATGCGTTGATGTCATTTCATAATTTTCACAAGTGATTAATTGCCTTTTCATAATCTCTTGAGTTTGAATTTCATAATTGTCTTAAGTAATTAATTGTCTATCCGCTTCTTACCCACTCTTGTTTTTTGTTTTTTATCTTTTGTCTTTGTGTTTGTATCTACGTTCATCCAATCCCCCCAAATTAGACATGGGAGTATGAAAACCCTCGTAGGAGGAGACACCATGATCTCCACTCTCTAGATGACTTTGAATCCACTCAGGTAGCACTTTGAGGGTCTACCCCTGCGACTCGACTGTTGAGAGTTCACGCTCAACATCATGTGATCATGTGTGCAGAGCACCATCAGGTGATCATATGTGCATAGCACTAACCCAATAGAGTCCTATAAAAGAAAGGGTTAGATAGAGTGCTATAAAGGAAAGGGTTAGATCCCATAACCCTAACCCTAAATGGGTTTGTACATATTCTATTTTTTTCAACTAAATCTAGTGTACATTTATTCATTTGTGGTGTGCTCTCTAGCTGTGCCCTCTCTCCTCATCTCCACTCTTCTCCTCTCCCCTCTTCATATTTTGTCATGGTATTAGAGCTCCCTTGCCTTCCGCTGAGGCATTGCGATTCTTGAGAGAGTGAGAGAGATTGTGAGATTGAGTGTTCTTTCACTTCCGTTAAGTGATAGAGAAAATTCCGTCCATGTGATAGAAATTTCCATCCATTCATTTTGTTGAGAGAGAGATTTAGTTTGTGGGAGTTGCTTCATGAGGAATAGAGATGTCATTTCCTCCACAATGAGATTGAGAGACTTTTCATTGTGAGAGAGAGCTTCAAAGGTTCAGATTCATAGGGAGAAAGAGTCTCTTTGTTGAAAGAGATCTGAGAGGAACACCTACACTCCCAGCAAGCAAGTCCATGACCTCCTGCCCCAATTGCGACCTGCAATAAGCTCCCAGTACCTGGTCTCCTCTGTGAGCTCCAGCTTTGGCCAGCAACTCCTTCTATAGTAGCAACTTTGGCTGTGCTACAGCCTAAGCCACTTCCTATGACCTAACAAGCAAGCACCTATGCGCGAGCTACAAGGAGGCTCCTGCATCGACTACAAGGCTCAAACCTCTTCTCTCTACAACGTGCTCCAACGGTTGCCTTCAATCGAACAACCCTTCAACTTTGTAACAGGTTGTAAGAACACACGGGCTATAACATATGAGCCCTCTACAATAGACTATTCGCCCTAGTGCCATAGACTTCTCCAACACTTCAACGCCTCCAACCAAAGTCTCCCATACAACAAGACTCTCCCACACACGTGCCCGCAGTCTCTAGCACAGCCGCTTCTCCAAACAAATGCCTAGGTGACTACTCAGGCTTCCATCACCTTCTCTAGCACATGCAAGCTTTCGAACAGCAAGCGCATACGAACCTCTGCCTGCAAGGCAATGACCACAGTTCATCTACGGCCTCCCAAACCTCCAAGTGCACCTGACTTTGCATATCCAGTTGCCAGCAACAACTCCTAGTCTTCACGGCTATCCCAAATGGCTAGCCTTCATGGGCTCCTAGTAGGTGCATCGTGGCTCCATCAGCCCGCATGCCCGATGGCTCCTTCCAACAAGCTCCTTCAATACAGCTTCTCCAACACTTCGCCATCAACAACCTAAGCTCCCAGCGCTCCATGCTCCAATGAGTCGAAAAATCCAACCCCTCCATCAAACGACTGACCCAGCACATCAAGAAGCTCTCTGCAATAACTCTAGGATCATGGATGAGTGACGCCATAGCCTTTCCTCATAGCTATAGAGCTCAAGGCCCTCACAGACTCAGATGAAAAGCCCACGTCAGCTTCATACAAACAGCTTCAGTAGCAAGCTCAACGTTCTCCACAGACGAAATCTTCGACTGAATCTTCTTACATTTTGGTGCCTCACCTTGTGACACGTGGCACAAGAGCCAACCCAAACAGGATCACCTTATCCTCACCAGGATCACAAAGGGTTGGTCACCCTTCTGCCACATGGTAGGTCATCCTCAATCTACCACATCATCTAGTTGACACATGGTAGTTGACTGCCACGTTAGTAACCTTATTGTGCCACATCATTAAGGCAGTCAGCCTACCAACTCATTAGCTAGCTTAGCTACCACGTATTTGGCCACATCATCAGGGACACTTCAGCTTACCACATCATCATCGATTGCCACATCAATAGGCCACATCACCCTGCCAGCTCATCATTGCCAGCACTACCACATCATCTACCATGTCATTTGCCACATCATCATTGCCATGTCATCTACTGACATCATCTTTGCCACCTCAGTTGTCCAGTCAACACTGGACCTTTGTAGGCACACACAGTGCTCGATAGTCACTGCATGTGACCACTCCTGCCACCTCAGCACAGGGCTCCATTGGCACACCTCTTGCTAGGCACAGTGCCACATCATCACTGCATGTGACCCACAGTGATACATCATCATTGAGCACATTTGCATTCCTTTTTCCCCTCCACCTAGGTCAAGTCGTATCTCTTGATCCAGGAAGAATTTGAGGGCACTCTAAAAAGGAGAGTCGCTCGTTTTTTTGTGCTCTATGCGCTCGTCACATCACACACACATTTCGGCACACGTTATAATCACATTTGAGCCTCTCCAACAAAACTAATTCCTTCATGCACATTTTCCTCTACATCGACGCATCTGACCCAACACTTGAAAAGAACAAAAGAAAAGGAATTATTTGTTGTTCTTTCATCGATCGAAAATTGATATAGATCTAGATCAGAGTAGACTAGATCGCCATAGAGGGGACGCTTTGAATTTTCCCAAGTTACCAAAATAAGCCATGCCTGAAATTCCTGACTAGTACCTACTCAGAGTCAGTCCATATGCTCACATACAGTTTCACATCATTACATTACTTGAAACCTTACGTTCATCAGTTTAGTGAGTAGACTTCAGAGAGTATAGGGGCATTGCAGATTGTTTCAATGGGCAGATAGCACTTGATTTCACACACACAAGCCACCATTGTAAAGCCTATTCAGTTATCTCATGACATCGTGCACATCATTTCAGCCTTGTAAAGCCTCTTGGCTATTCCTAGCATCATTGCCACCTCGGGGGGTCCATCTGGGAAATGTAAGTATACTATGAGAGTTCAAAATGAGGGGTATTTTAATTCTCAAGACTTACAGAAATATATTTATAGCAGGGGTAATTTTATACACCATTTTTAAATTAACAGGTAGGGTGTGTTTATTCTCAGATTCAAATTAAAAGTTATTTTTTAAATATTGTCTGATCTAGGATGATGTTTAAGAGCAGTCACAATTGTTGTTGGGTAGTTGAAAGTTTTAATGTGCTGACTAGCCCCCACAGTTATAATAAGTAGATATTAGTATTGGATTTAGCGAGACACACACACACACACACACACACACAGAGGACACACACACATAGAGAGAGAGAGAGAGGACTCAAATTGTATCTTTTAAGCTATGCTTTGAGATAGTGGAAATTTAGTAACCTAATGTCAAGCTCTACAAAGTGGATAAATTGTGTTTTAAAGAACATTTGAATGTGGAATGGGCTTAAGGAAAATTCTACTATAGGATGTTATTGCAAGCTTCTACTACATTGCGAGCATGTACAGTTTGAATATCCAAAAGTTCTCCCACTTATGTATCTTTTGGGCCCGACAAACTTGACCACTTTAAAGTGGAAAAAGAGTACCACCTTACCCTATATATAACCTTCTACATAACCTTTTCCTATATTTATAACCTTCTACATTTCAAATGATAAGAAGCACAAAAATTTGTTCATATAACATTGCTTTATGTTACACCACGAATGATTGTAATTACTTGTAAAGAAACATTGAGTTTCCAATTTGATGGCATAGCCTCCCAGTTCAAAGCATGCAGACCTTTGTAGTTCACTATTCATGTCCATGTCTATTAGTCTCACTAGCTTGTGCATGATTTGGAACTTTCTTAGACCTGGACATGGCAAGGGAGAGCACGATAGTGCAAGGGCCATTATAAATAGAATGCTGACTCATAAAAATATAAAGCAAGGTGGTGTAAAGCTATAACGTGCTAGTGATGTTGTGACATTCCTACAGGCTAGCATAAAATGTAGGCTCACACTTTATATCTCCTAAAAGACATATATTTTGAATGCTTTTTCTAGGAAGTTGAAGAACAAAATGTGAATAGAGATGTCTTATGGAGCTATGATTCCATTCCTAACACTCTTTCCCTTCATTTTGTTAATGGGTACTCTTTAACACTTAGCACCACTTAGATCATGCTACTATAATGCATGCTTTCAAGGTATGTGGAAGATGTGTTCTAACAAAGCACCCCTTTCATGTTGGGAACATATCACACTAGTTCCATCAAGTGATTGTCATGTTTATGATTCTTCAATCAAAGATGCAACATATCAAGTTCACCATGATGTGTTGAGTGATGCTCTTGAAACTTGTGATGTTGTTGTGATCCTTCAAGCGATTATAATGTTGGTGATCCTTCAAAGTTCAAGCAAAGATATAGCATATGAAGTTCACTATAATACATTGAGCAATGCTCTTGATATAGGCTTGACAAGTTTTTATGGTGAATGCTGAGGTTCAAAATATTGATGAGCATGCTAGTTCTTCTCCATCTAAAGTGCACTGCTATCAAGCATATGGCTAATCATACTTTGAAGAATGGATGGAATAATGTTATTGAACGAAATTCACTCTTTGAGAAAGGGTTATACTACAAGAGCTAAGAGATTTGATGTTTAAATTGCTCGATCAAAATCCTAAAGGACCTAGATACTCAAATCAATGGCATTTAATGCTATAAAGTTTTCGATGGAGATTGTTGAAGGTGATAGTGTAGTATTCAAGATTTTTGAAATTGGATGTGAGGCTACATGGATGAGATGGTTTGTGACAAATCTTGGCTCGTATGTAGATTCAATGCTAGATCTTAGAGTAGATCCCGTGATGATATTTTTTGATGATCAAATTTCCATTACATTGGAAAGAACCCAAGGATTCAACATCAAAACATTATGGAATTGGGATTGTTAACTATTTCTTGGAGAACACAGTAGACCTATTCCTAAAAGCCTTGCCTTGTGAGAATATTGAAACTTTCTTTGTATGATGTGCACCATTGAGTGATGAGGGAGTGTTGATGGTTGGTCTTTCATGTGTATGAACCAGTGCTAGAAAAAACCTCCCTTTAGTGTATTTTGCACCAGTTAAAATTGAAAAAAACTGGTATAAGTTGTGCCAAGTAGGTTATTTATAAGGGCTAAATTTAATGGCAAAATGTATTTTAAAGGTATTTGAAATATTAACCTTTAAAATTTAAGCTACAATTAAAGTTTCCTATAGAATACGTTAAGATTGCCTAGGGACTTTGAAAATTAGTAATATATGATAAAATATAAAAGAGATATATGTAATATTTAAAATAACTTAACACTAAAAAGTAGATTAATTTATAGCCGTAGATCTAATCTCTTTGTAGTCGTAGATTAAGCCACCTTATCTTCTCTTAGGGTTTAGAAACTTCTAAGGCCTTTCTTGATTCTTGAACATTTCGTTGTTCAAGACAAGGCTCCATGTTCAATCCACAGACCCACTTCGTCGTTCGTAGTTCGTACTCCATAGCCCACTTTGTAGTTTGTACTCCACTACCCACTTCGTAGTTAGTGCTCCACAGTGCACACAGCACAGTCTCCAACAGCCGACTTCTTCGAGCTGCTGCAAGCAGAGTGCAAACTTCAAACGAAAGAAAGTTGAAGTTGAAAATAACGTTTCCATTCACGAACTCCAGTGACCAGTCTAGACTCCAGGATTCTGAACTTCAGGTACTTTGAGGTTGTCGCTTGCTTGTCGCTTACTCAACGTTTAAAGTTTCATAAAAGGCTGAGGGTGCGTGTGCTTGAGTTTCATGCATCTTCTGAAGTTTCGTAAAAGGTCAGTGTGGTTGATCATCTTCTGCACTACTTTGCGTTATGATTGTGGGTCAGGGGTCGTGGATGCTTGCGTTATGATCGTGGGTCGGTGGTCGTGGATGCTAGGGAGAGATAGGCAAGTGGCTGTAGAAGAGCAAGGGTGTCGGCTCCGCGGACTGAGATCTTCGCGCTCTTTTTGCTTGTAGTTTGCACCTTTGCGTTGGGGAGGACAACCAGAGAAAATTAGATTTGCCAAAGAGCGAGCAAGCGACAGAGAGAGGGACACTTGGGAGAGAGATAGCAGATACAGGGAGAGTTTTGCTCTTTTTGGGTTCGTTCGTGTCTCGACGAAGAAGTCTCTACCACTTGAGCCAAGATGGAGAAGGAGGAAGCCTAGAGGCAGAGTAGAGCTCGAACAGAAACAGAGTGGAGCTGAGTGGAGCGTTAATAATATGTCGTCGTGTTTGGATGAATTGTTACGAAAATGATATTGAAGTTCCTATTGACGGACTGGTCTCTTCATGGAGGACACCAAACGGGTGTATTTAGGCTACATCTTGAGTTTAGATTTGTTGGAATCACAAAGGGCTTGCCACCTCTCCTCCGATTACCCCTACCTCCCTCTCCGCGTACGCTTGATTTGTGTTTCATGCTGGGCCGTAGAAAAAAAGCACCCTTTTCTCATAGCGTTGGAGAGAAGAAGCACCCTGTTCATATGCTAAGGCCTCCGCCAGCCCTCAAGGCTTGCACCTCCTGCACTCGACCCTATCACGGTAATGTTCTATTCTAGCCGGAGCTTCCGTCACGGTAATGTTCGCTCACAGGTTTGTCCGCTTCCTTCACATGGCCGGCTTGGGTGCCTTCCTAGTGTGCACTGAAGTGAGGGACGATTTGAGTAGTCGAGGTTGGACCCATCTATCAATATAGAGAGGAGGTGCGGAATCGTGAGTGGAGATGGAAATGTGATGGTTCATGACAGCAGCGAAAGCAAAAGTGCATCTATTAATTCTATGGAAGGCGGTCAGGAATAGTGACATTGGATGGATGGACCTATGAAAGGCTTCATCTCCTAGTGGAGACGAGGACCTATCAAAGGCTTCAGCTCCTAGTGTGAGATGAGGAGGCGAGTCTCCAAAGCCAAACTCGCGACTCGCTACGCTCGCTAAGGGAGAGCGATTGCTAGCATTGCATAGTCTGTTCTCTGAAAGACTGAATGTTGCACGTTGCACTTGCACCTTTGAGCCCTGCTCATTTTCAAGGCTCAAAAACTTTAAGTCAAATATTACTTATTGTACATTATAATAAATGCTTTTTTTCCGGGATGAAAAAGAAATTTTAATAATAAAAAGAAGAGTACAACTTTAGGAATGAGAATGCTAGTCTTAACATTTAGCTAGAAGTCGACTGGCACCTATTGAATGACAATCATTTGGGTGATGCTGCGTAACCAAATTTAGTGCAATCTTCCACAGTAAACGTATACCAATTTGGGCAAATTTAGTCCCCTACTTCCCATAGTGTAATCTTTCACAGTAAAGGTATACCAATTTGGGCAAATGATGGATAGGAAAGGGCAGTATCTAGGTGGAATCATAAGGAGACAGAAGGATGGAGATAGCCAAGGAAGACAACTTAAATGTATGGAAAGGAAACCGATAAGGTAGCTGAAAGGGGAAAACAAACAGGTCTACTTAACGTCCACACATGCTTGAAACACTTGCTTGGAATATTTTCTTGAAAGTGACATGATGAGACAAAATTTTAACTTTGGAGCTTCTATGAATTTGATATGCAAGAGAGTAGGAAGGTCCTCCAGAAGCTTGGAGGGCCTCCTCCAAGCCCCTCCCTCTTTTCAAATGCAATGATGACTTAAGCTACCACCTCATCTTTTCGAAGATGAGGATGATTGTTGGAGCATATAGCGTGCAACAAATAATTTCATGTTTATATATGCCTATGCTTCTATGCCATTTATGCTTTATGCTTTAATATTTCTATAGTCTTAGTATGTATTAAGCAATCAAGTCATGCAATGTATAGTATGTAAGCAATATAGCCTCGGGAGCACTCCGGTCTCTTGACACGGTCTGCAATTCCCCTGGCAGAATGCTTATAGAATCAAGTCGTGCAATGTATAGTGTGTAAGCAATCTTGCCTCGGGAGCACTCCGGTCTCTTGACACGGTCTGCAATTCCCCTGGATGAATGTTTACAGAATCAAGTCGTGCAATGTATAGTATGTAAGCAATCTAGCCTCGGGAGCACTCCGGTCTCTTGACACGCTCTACAATTCCCCTGGCAGAATGCTTACAGAATCAAGTCCTGCAATGTATAGTATGTAAGCAATCTAGCCTCGAGAGCACTCTGGTCTCTTGACAAGGTCTGCAATTCCCCTGGCAAAATGCTTATAGAATCAAGTCATGCAATGTATAGTATGTAAGCAATCTAGCCTCGAGAGCACTTCGGTCTCTTGACACGGTCTGCAATTCCCCTGACAGAATGCTTACAGAATCAAGTCGTGCAATGTATAGTATGTAAGCAATCTAGCCTCGGGAGCACTCCGGTCTCTTGACACGGTCTGCAATTCCCCTGGCAAAATGCTTACAGAATCAAGTCGTGCAATGTATAGTATGTAGCAATCTAGCCTCGGGAGCACTCTTGACACAGTCTGCAATTCCCCTAGTAGAATGCTTATAGAATCAAGTCATGCAATATATAGTATGTAAGCAATCTAGTCTCGGGAGCACTCCGGTCTCTTGACATGGTCTGCAATTCCCCTGGCAGAATGCTTATAGAATCAAGTTCTGCAATGTATAGTATGTAAGCAATCTAGCCTCGGGAGCACTCCGGTCTCTTGACACGGTCTGCAATTCCCCTGGCAAAATGCTTACAGAATCAAGTCGTGCAATGTATAGTATGTAAGCAATCTAGACTCAGGAGCACTCCGGTCTCTTGACACGGTCTGCAATTCCCCTGGCAGAATGCTTACAGAATCAAGTCGTGCAATGTATAGTATGTAAGCAATCTAGCCTCGGGAGCACTCCGGTCTCTTGACACGGTCTGCAATTCCCCTAGCAAAATGCTTACAGAATCAAGTCGTGCAATGTATAGTATGTAGCAATCTAGCCTCGGGAGCACTCCCCGGTCTCTTGACATGGTCTGCAATTCCCCTAGTAGAATGCTTATAGAATCAAGTCATGCAATATATAGTATGTAAGCAATCTAGTCTCGGGAGCACTCCGGTCTCTTGACACGGTCTGCAATTCCCCTGGCAGAATGCTTAGAGAATCAAGTCGTGCAATGTAAAGTATGTAAGCAATGTAGCCTTGGGACTACTCCGGTCTCTTGACACGGTCTGCAGTTCCCTTGGAAGAATGCTTAGAAAATCAAGTCAATAATTGGAAATTATGCATCTACATGCTCACAAGAATCAAACCGTTTAGTTGTGTGTGAGAGAGAGAGGAAGGGATAGAGAGAGAGAGAGAGGGAGAGAGAGAGAGAGAGAGAGAGAGAGAGAGATAGAGAGAGAGAGAGAGAGAGAGAGAGAGGATAATCTTACAAAAGCAACTAATTTTGTTTTATGTGCAGAAGGTAACATGGACAAGATGAAGAGTCATAAAAAACGCGTGTTATATGAATATAGATTCAAGGAAGGAATGCGAAAAATATTCTCGAAGTGTCTTTGCATGAGCTTGTTATCAAAAACGCAGGAAGATTTGGAAAAGTATTTTGACTTAGGGGAAAGAGGGATGGATAAGCTTTGTGTGGATCTTTCCTTTGATGTCATTACCATGATGAAGAATGAAGATCCACAATGGAATATGCAATATGAATTTCAAGATAATTTTTGTGTGAGTATTCGCATAGAACTAGGGAGAGTTAAAAGTGTTTATGAAAAGCGGACAAGCACATTCAATCTCAGAGATACAAATAATAAAGAAGAGTTGATTGATTGGTTTTTCTTAAAGTGGAAGGCAGTTATGAGTTCAAAGAGGGAAGCATTCAATGCCAGTTCTTCAAAAGAATGTGTCAATCCCACAGGATTGAAAATGCCATCTTTGTTTTTTCTTGAGAAGCAACAGATTCATGTACAAGAGAAAGATTATGTGCTGGGTGAAGGCTCATATGGAAGAGTGGTGAAAGATAACATCATTGGTGTAGACTGCTTTGATCCAAAAGAGACCTTTGCCATTAAGAAACTTAAGGTATCTCAAAAGCCAAGTGAAAGGGAAGAGAGAAGGTCCATGCGAGAGTTAATGGCAAATATGGAAATAATGCAAGCCCAATTACCTCATAGAGGACTTGTTCGCATGATTGCTCGTGTGATAAATCCTTCAAGATTGGTATACCAGTATTGGAATGGGGAGACATTGGACAAATGGTCAAGGTTAAATGCTATGAGCTCAGTCTATGTGGGAGAGGAGCTAGACCATTTATCTCGTGTCCGTACTCATGCCGTAAATCTAGCTGGTACTTTGATGGGGACGTTAAAATACATGCATGGAAAAGACCTTTTGCATAATGACTTGCATCCTTCGAACATTATGCTTCTTTGATAGTGAGTCTGATAAGGTCTTCATAGGAATTATCGATTGGGGATTAAGCAAGAGTGATAAATATGTCAATGATGGCAAGGATCGATGTGACCCTCAATTCAAAGAGCGATGCATGCGAAGAAAGTGGTTGGCTCCTGAATTGTATACTTTTCCATATGCAAAGTTTTCCAAGGAAACTGATATTTATGCTGCAACCTTTTCATTGGAAAAGTTGTATCAGCTAGCTGACAAGTACTTTGTTCACATCCAAGATACAACTAAGTTAGATCACTTAAAGCGTTGGTGGAAGAGAATAGAGGAAATGAGAAATCCTATTCCTAAAGCTAGACCTACTGCAACAGATGTTACTCATACATTTGAAGTTATATTCAAAGTCACATGTGAAAGTGCATTACGACATGATGCATTGTAACCTTTTGTAGCACTACAGTTTCTAAATAATATTCCAAAGATTGATGGTTTTCTTTCTAGTACATGATCTATTTATGTATATAAAAAACATTTCAACTTTTTTAATTTATTCTTTCAAATGACTCGTTAATAATGTTTATGTAATATTTGTGTTGATACAAGCAAGAATTAGAAGGTTTATAGTTATTTGTTTTGATATAGCGTTTGTGAAATACTTTATTTTTCTCTCCTCTTAAGCTAGAATATTGATCTTCAATAAATATCATTAGTGATTTAGACTATGGCATACCATTTAGAATTTAAAAGTTATGAGTTTATTTATATTTTTCTCTTATTTTGATTAGGTATACTATTGATCATATCATGGCTTCAAAGACTCACATAAAGGTGTTTGACTATGGATCATCTGAGAAGAAGCTTTTGGGATATGTTAGAGTGCTTGGTGACTCTACCTATAGCATGATACATAAGGAGATTATGCAAGATGGAATCATTAATGTTCCTTTTCACTTTGTTATCAAAGATGACAATGATGATGAAGGTTGCATACTAAATACAATACAAGAAGAACGTTGGAATGTTGAAGAGGATAGGTGTGTTGGTATAAAGAGGTCTCTAAGTACGATTGTCGATGAGATCACACCATCAAAACGTGCTTGCAGAACATCAGATAATATTCTTAAAGAAGTTGATATTGTAAATGTTGATGAAAGAGGTGAGCATGTTTCTTGTAGTCATGGTTTAAACATGCACAAAAGTAAACTTTTAGCAACATCTATTCTTGAAGATTGGGATACTCATTGTGAAAAAGTTCGCAAAAAATTGAGGCAACGTAAGACACCTAGAGATGATAGATTTGAGCTCCTCACAAAGGATCTTAATGGAAAGCCTAAAGTTCGAATTTGGTGTGTTGAATGTGGAATGCCATATGGATCAGGGTCCATTGAAGGCAAACAATCAGCTTACACTTGCTTGTCTAATTTTCTAAGAACCCATATTCTAGAAAGCCAGAAACATCAAAAAAGATATGCTGCCAATCGAGGATTTATCATTGAAGAAGCATGTCTTCGAAAAGATAGCATGAAGGACGCTCAGGACGATGTTGATGATGCAACAATAATTCTTGATGCTATTGAGGAAATGCACACTTTCAATAATTCTCATGAAGGTAATCTCCACTAGAAGCATGTAGAGATGACAAAAATCTTTCTTTTGTTAAAATTTTCATAAATAGGGTCAAAAAAATATTCTTCTGAAATTTTTCATTATCGAGTATGTTGCAGGAGCAAAGTTTGAGATAGTTGAAGCAACTTTGAATGACTACAAGGATAAAAATGCTGTAAGAGTGGCATGTGGATATGATGGAAAATGGTTGTTTTTGTGCCCTCGAGGTTCAGATCTACAAACCATTTTATCAGAACATATCAAAGGAAAAGCTCACATCACTTCTTCCAGCAAGAAATCAATGGAGCCATGTCCAGTATTATCAAGGGTTATTGGCCGGCCTAGGAAGCATTTTGACAAAGATCCACGACAAACATCATTGGGAAGGTTCCTTGTACAAACAAAGGAGTTTAAAGTGTTGCAACCAAAATGTGGTGAGACAGAATCTCTTTCTGATTCCTTGACTGAGTCATTCTTATCTTCATCATCAAATATAAATTTGTTATGTTGGGGATTATGGCAAGCTAATGTTCATGTCAATGGTTGTGAAATCAATATTAAGTCATTTTTTATGGATCAAAAGATGGGGCATGAATGGTTTTGTGAACCATATACAAAGGCCACTTTACATGATGGGAATATGGAATACAAGATAGATGGATGCTTCAGGCACATAAATTGTCTTCGTATTTCAATCATTGGAGTTCCATTTCAAGGTTTCTCATGTGAACACTGTAAGAAAATTTCAGGTTGTTTTGATTTTTGTATGAGATTATATAGGGAGAATCTTGCCGTTCAGAAGAGAGGAACCAGGAAAAGAGGCAAAGGAAGGCGGGTAGACTACCTGACAATTGAAGAGCTAAAAAATGCCACTTTTGAGTGTAGGAAAAGTTTGAATGAAGAAAAAAGAAGGCTGTGGTGGGCAACATCAAAAATTGTAATGCTGTCAGTCAGAGTCAAAACTTTGAAAGAATCAAGTTTTGAATGTATAAATAGGAAAGATGTTCGACGCTTTTGTAACAACATAATTGAAGCTCATAGACAAGGAAAGTTTGGTGGAAAATCAGCCTTGTGGGAGTTTTTTCAAGAAGTGGCACAGAACATGTTACGGTCAAAGCAAGGACACAGGTTTAGTGACTCTACAAAAACCATATATGAAGTTATTAAGCTATGGGGTGGTCCAAGACTACATGAGTTCTTGAGTATAAACCTTGGAGGTCCATCTTTGTCTACCACCAGAAGGCAAGGAAGAAAAGAAATTGAATTTATTTGTGGTGAGCACGAATACATATTCGATGCTGTTGGGAAGATCTATATGGATGCAAAAAAAAGATATGGAGTCATTTCTATAGTTCCAGTTATCATAGTGGAAGATGAGACAACCATTAAGCGTCGAATAAGGTAATTTTAGCTCTCTATGCATTCTACTTTTATCTATATCATCAAGATATTTATAATTGCTATGTTTGGAAATCTCTCAAAAAGATGAGGAAGCTATTAAACTCTATAATCGTGTTGTGTAGATGGAATGCAAAAGATGACACTCTTATTGGGTTTTGTGGAAAGAAAGGAGAATATCATCAATGCTCATCAAATGACTCCATTGTTGTTGGTGAAGGCTCACAAGGATAATCGAATATTATAGATGCCTTTCAAAATCATATCATAGGTCATTATGCTAGAATTTTGATTGTTAATCCTCTTCATGATCTTCTTCCACGGTTGGCTTTGATTGTGCATTGCACATGCAATCGTTTTGATAGTGATTTTGTAAGGAACCAATGGAATCTTTTGGAGACCATGTGGAATGCAAACCTGAAAGATAAAGTTGGACCCATAATTGGACATGCTTCAGATGGAGATAGTAGAAGACGAAAGTTGATGCTTGAAGACTATTTGGAGAAAAGCAAACAACCTTTTGCTATCAATTGGTGTGGATGGAATATGAGAGCAAAAATTGTAGGAGGAAATGTGTATGGCCTTCATGATCAAGACTTTGTACACTGTGGAAAGAAACTTACAAGCCCACTTGATAGTCCTACTCGACAACTAGCAATTGGATGGAGATATTCAAAGGAATGATCGACAAAATTGGGGAGCAACTCAAAGGATTGCAAGTAGACAAGTACAGAAATGATTGAGAAAACTTCAAAAAAAAGAAAGAAGTATGAAGGGGACTAAGGCCTATTTGATGATTGTTGCTGATTATATTGATATTTTCTTGTCACCATATTTGATCTTGAAGGAGCGTGTGGTGCTTGCAGCCAAGGTAGTCTTCTTTTTCAAGGCAACTATGGATTCATCACCATCCAACCTACACCTTGAAGAAAAATTTCATCAGTAAGGAGGCTTATACGGACTGCATACTTTCTTGTCATTTTGTTGTATTGCTCATAAAGATGTTTCGAGATTTTTATCCTAATCTGAAGTGTCCACTACATCTTATGGGTTCTGATGCTAAAATCTATTTTAGTAAAGTTGGAGGCATGATTGGGTAAGAAAGAGCATTTGATCTTGGAGATCTTCTACATAGCATTGGTAGCTTGAATAAAATTGCCATGCATGAGTGTGCTCAAAATGGTCTAACTTTCTCTAGGGCTCATAAAAAGCAAGAGCATATATGGAAACATTTGAATAAACAAGAAGGGATGATTGAAGAAAATCTAGGTGACTATGAGAGTGTTTCTTCTCATGAAAAGATGATTGATGCATTGAAGGAGGGCTTACAACAAGCTCACATACTATGTGAGTCTTTGGACTTGAAACCTAGCAAGGCTGAAGACTTGAAATGGTGGTTTCAACCTTGGCTGGATGCAGGGTCTACATGGTGTAAGCTAGATGCTGAAATGGGAGAAGCTGATGAGAATGATGACTTTGTGGAGCCATGTGGTGAAGAAGAATCTATGGACGAGAATAGCAATGAAAGTGAAGAGGTTATTGCACTTAGTGAGATTAGACATGAAATTGATGACATTTTGAAGGAAACAAGAAACATGCCCCCTAAGAAAAACATTAGCCCCATTGTAGAGGTGGACGGAAAGTTTATTTTCAAGTCAACATTGGTGAGCCAACTCAATGGATGTCCAACCTTGTCAAAAGATAGACTCACAAGGGTAAAGCAAGGTGTTTACTTCAACCATGAAGCAAAAGCACAATCATCAAATGAAAATTTATTTGGCATAGGTTGTGATTGTGCTGTATACTTTCATGATGACACAAAAGGACAAGGAAATCAACACATGAAAAGAAATGGCAAAGCTACAAACACGAGGAAGATGGATGCAACTCATGGTACATGGTACTTAGGAAGAGTTCAAAAGATGAGGAAGAAAGTCGAAGGGAGGTACATGGATTATAAGCATGGCTTTGATTTAGCAGATAGGCCCCAAGGTTTGGAAGTTTAGCTTGGATGGTATCAAAGGGCAAAAGGAGCACAAATGTTTACTTATGATTTGACAGACTTAAACATGGTGGACATTGAAACAATTATTGCATTAGCAAATTTGACATATATTGTAAGAACAGACAAGTACCAGCTAGATGAGAATGACTACAAAGTTTTTAATGACTTTTTGAAAAGTGCTAGGTAAGTTTACTTTGCATTTTTCATGCAAGGTAAAACTTTCCAAAATGTTTTATAATGAGCTACATCATCTAAGATCATCCTTGGCTAATTTTGGTTTCAGATAATGATACGTCACATGTATCGCATAAGGAGTTGGGCTAGTTCTTGAGGCAAAATTCTACATTTTTTTGTAAGTCAAATACCTTAAGATAAACTTGAATACAAACTTTTCTTCAGATATAATTCTATATTTTTTGTAAGTCAAGTAATTTAGATAAACTTGAGTGCAAACGTTTTCTAGCTGTATCTAACATTAATCATGCAAAATTCTTGATTCTTATTGGTGAATAAACAAGGCAATACTGGAAGCCAAGTGGCCTGTTTTAGGGCCCTCCCTTGGCTATAATCTTTACACTATAAACAAGACAACTCCACATCCTCCATGTTATCCAGCTGAGGTCATTCAAGGATCCATCGATGAGGAGGAGAAGTCTGTGTAACAACCTTTAGTCTAGCTATCTCTAGCTGATTTTTTGCCACGTCTAAGTCTAAGGTTTTGATTAAACTCTTGATGACAAGTCTTGGTTGTAACTTGTATCTATTTTTAGATATCAATATGCTTGTACTTTGGATTCAACTCTACCTTTTCATTTGGTACTTTTGATGAAATTTGGCTATAGCTTGCACTACATCAACATAATGCTACTACATGCATCATATTTAATATAAAAACTCCCATTAGATTAACACAAGGTTAAAGTTTAAGCCATCTTCTTATAAGTTTGTGCCATTTTATTCATAGTTCAATTCAAGTAACTTCATGCAAATCTCTAGTAGGTAGTGACAGTTTCGGAGCATGCAAGAGAAACAAAATTGGATAAGGTGGAGTAAATACATGAGAATTTGAGAATTGAAAAGATCAAAAGTTGAAAATACGTTCTATTAGGTGCTAGTATGGATGTAAAGCATGCATCTAGGTGACATACAATTAAAATGGTTTTATTCAATTATACAATAGATTAACACAAGGTTAAATTTTAAGCCATCTTCTTATAAGTTTGTGCCATTTTATTCATTGTTCAATTCAAGTTACTTCATGCAAATCTCTAGTAGGTAGTGACAGTTTGGGAGCATGCAAGGGAAACAAAATTGGATAAGGTCGAGTAAATACATGAGAATTTGAGAATTGAAAAGATCAAAAGTTGAAAATACGTTCTATTAGGTACTAGTATGGATGTAAAGCATGCATCTCAGCGACATACAATTTAAATGGTTTTATTCAATTATACAATACAATTTCTCAGAAGTAGCGTTTGTTTCAACTTACACTGAAATGTACAAGAGGAGGGCAAAAAATATAGGCTTCTTAAATTTTGAATTTATTGAAGGGATATAATTATTGATCCAAAAATTCATAGTAGGGGTATATAAATAGATAAAATGTGGTTACAGAGGGGTTTTTTAAATACCTTTCGAATGCAAGTTGTATAGCTGGCTTCTGTAAGGTGGACCCCCCGAGATTGCCACAAGCCTTGTAATACAAATCAGATTTTATATATTGCAATTCTATCTTCACCGACAGTTCAAAGATTTCACTTGACACAATCAGTGTATATGCAGTTGATTCATACACAGATTTTCACAACACTTTTGAGTACATTTCTTGCACCATGTCTATGACTAGCAACCTCAATCTAGAGGCATCTGCTAAGTTAGACAACTCCAATTATGGTACATGGAAATACCGAATGGAGACCATTCTTGTACTTCAAGACAAATGGGAGTATGTCAATGGGTCTACACCTAGACCATTGGATGTTCCAGCCACCAGTAGCTCTACTCCATCTATTGTCATAGCACCAGCAATGGGATCTATAGCTACACAAACAGTTTTCACACCTATAGCAGATCCTGCCATTGCCTGAGCTCAGGTAGAATGGGATAAGAAAGACAAGTATGCCTATCATCTGATCAAGCAGAATGTGCAAAATGTCATGCTAGGACAGCTCAACACAGTCAAGACATCGAAAGAAGCATGGGATATGTTTGCAGCTCTCTATGAGTCCAAGAACACATCTAGGATTCTCACACTAAGAAACCAGATGAACCAGAGTTTTTGCAATAGTAGTGAAACCGGTCATGCTTATGTACTCCGCATAAAAGACTATAACAATCAACTTGCAACAGCTAGAGAGACTATGAATCTCGTAGAAATGGTTCAAGTAATCCTGAATGGACTAGGAGAGGGATACGAGGATCTAGTCCAAATCAGTATTGCCATCCAATGGCAAATTTTGACACTTAAAGAACTTCAGTTTGTCCTACTTGGTGAAGAACTCAAGACTCAAGGGCTCCAAGCACATAAAGGTCATTCTAATGATCAGGCATTCATAGCTTCACACAGAAGCAGAGGCAAAGGTAGAGGTAGAGGTAGATCATATTAGCTAAAAAGTAGTCATCATCAGCAACAAAATCAAAGTCAGCATCAACATCAGCATCAGCATCATCCTCAGCAGCACTAGAATCAGCAAAGAGGAAATCATTCCAACCAAGGAAGATTTCAAGGATGAGGGAATGCATCCACCAATGTTTCAAACATCCAGTGCAACTACTATCACAAGTTTGGACACTATGAAAGAGATTGCCGCAAGAAGCAGTACGTCCAAGGTAGTCAATCCAGCAGTAATTGAGGGAATTTTTGAGGCAAAGGAAATCATCGTGGTGGACATTCTAGTCACAGTCATTGTGCAAATGAACATGGTAATATGTTTCTTGCAAGCGAGGAAATGCATCAGACTAATACAGTATACGCAAACATTGATTTTCATCCCAAAGAGAATTTTAGCTATCAAGTCAACCAAGTGGAATAGGATCCTTGGTATATCGACAGCAGTGCATTGTCTCACATGACAAATCATCAGGAATGGTTCACAGAAATGAAGCCATTAGAAGGTCAGAAAAATGTTATTTTCCACAAGCTTGCAGGACATTCCCCTTGGGTTTGCATCATAGGCCCATTTGGAGAATACTTACAACTATGTTGCAACCATTTGTTCATGTTCCTCCACTGTTTGTACAGGACAGATTACTGCACTGGAATCTGACTTCCTTATCTCCTGCTATCTGTTCACTTTCAATACACCGAATCTAGTCCAAGGGACAGGTGTTATCCCTATGAACAATTTCACTGGTATGAAAGGATTGGTGAAAGATGTGCTCTATGTTCCGAATCTCAACAAGAACCTCTTGTCAGTAGGTCAAATGATGGAACACAATTATCAAGCCATCTTCGACGATGATGAATGGACTATCAGAGATAAATCCCAAAGATGTCAACTACTAGTAGCAAAAGGTATCAAGGAAGGACGCTTATATAGAATGCTAGCTATAGTACTAGATAAGCATGCCATGTTAGCTCAACAGATGCCACTATTTGCAAAATGGAACAAGAGATATGGTCATATCAATTTCAAGTACTTGTTAGATCTCAGGAATCAGGATATGGCAATTGGGATTTCGAAGCTACAGTTTCTTGGAAACGTTTGCAAAGCATGCTGCTTCGGCAAATAAAAGCAAACCAAATTTGGTAGAAGTACCTCTCATGCATGAGGTATTCTTGATTTAATTCATACAGATGTATGGGGTTATGCCCAGACCCGTAGCATCAATGGTTCACTTTACTACTTGACTTTCATCGATGACTATAGCAGATATTGTTGGGTCTACTTTTGAAAAGAGAAATCTGAAGTGTTCTCCAGATTTCAAGAATTCAAAGCCATGGTAGAAAACTAGACAGGCAAAAAGATCAAAGTCATGAGATCAGATAGAGGAGGTGAATATATGTCTTCAGCATTCATGAACTTTTGCAGAAATCATGGCATTCGAAGACAATTCACATGTGCAGAAACTCCTCAGTAGAATGCAAGAGCTGAAAGGAAAAATGGGACTTTAGCAGACAGTGCTAGAGCAATGCTTAGTGAAAAGCATCTTCCGAATCAGTATTGGGTAGAAGCAATAGCCATTGTAAACTATTTTCTTAATCAGCTTCCTACCAAACCAATACAAGGTATGACTCCTTATGAAGCATTCACTGGACACAAGCCACACATTGGGCATCTCCGCATATTTGGTTGCATAGCATATGCCCACATACATGATGATCAACATAGGAAATTGGATGCGAAGTCATGCAAATGCATCATGGTTGGCTATAGTGAAGAAAGAAAAGCATACAAGTTGTCATCAACCGCAAGGTCATTATCTCCAGAGATGTAATCTTTGATGAGGAATTAGAATGGAAAACCTCACCTACATAGGAGATAGAAGCATCGACTTCACAGTCATCTACAGAACAGGTTGATGAAGAAGAGCAAGAATTGCCAGCAACACCCCAAGTAGAGCCACAGTAGCTCAGATGGTCTTCTAGGGAAAGCAAACCACCAGTCAGATTGACATATGCTCAGAAAGGCAAAGCAATTTAGGTGGAAACCACCAACTATGCTCTTATGACTACCATCATGGCTATAGAAGAGACAATGTACTTCGAAGACGCAGTAGACAAGCTGGAATGGCAAACTACTATGAATGAAGAAATGGATGCTTTGTATAAGAATAATACTTGGGAATTATGTGACCTTCCACTAGGAAAGAAGGCCATAGCAAACAAATAGGTATACAAAGTGAAGTATAATCTAGATGGAAATATTCAAAGATACAAAGCTAGACTAGTTGCAAAAGGATTTGCATAGCAATATGATCAAGAATATGATGAGACTTATGCTCCAGTAGCAAAGATGAATTCCATATGGTTCTTGATATCACTAGCAACACTCAGCAGATGGAATGTGTATCAGCTCGATGCCAAGAATGCATTTATCAATGGTTATCTAGGCGAGGAAGTCTACATGCAACAACCAGCAGGTTATGTTGAACCAGGAAAGGAGAATAAGGTTTGCCATCTCAAGAAAAGTCTGTATGGCTTAAAGCAAGCACCCAGAAGTTGGTACAGCTAAATTGTCAAGTATTTTGCTAATCTGGGATACGTGAAATCCAATGCAAATCATACTCTCTACTACAAAGTTCAAGGGGAAGACATTACTATTGCACTTTTGTACGTAGGTGATCTGATTGTGACAGGAAGCAAGGATAGCTTCATCAAAAAACTGAAACAAGACTTATCTGTAGAGATGGAAATGAAAGATCTTGGACTTATGCACTATTGTCTTGGAATTGAGTTCTAGAGAGATTCAGATAGCACATTCATGAGTCAGCTCAAGTACGTTGATGACAGTCTCCTAAAGAAGTTTCATATGGCAGATTGCAAGATTGCAGCCACTTCCATGGAACAAAGTTTGAAACTTACTAAAGATTCAAAAAAGACTACAGTTAATGACAGATACTATAGGTAGCTCATTGGATCTCTTATATATCTGACAATCACACGACTAGATATTTGTTATGCAGTAAGCTCACTAGCACAATTTATTGCAAATCCAAAATAGTCTCACTGGAATGCAACCAAAAGAGTCTTGAGA
This sequence comes from Dipteris shenzhenensis, assembly GCF_047967505.1. NCBI lineage: Eukaryota > Viridiplantae > Streptophyta > Polypodiopsida > Gleicheniales > Dipteridaceae > Dipteris > Dipteris shenzhenensis. The sequence goes on along the minus strand of NC_141607.1, from coordinate 52,333,506 downwards.
TACATCAGAGGTACAAGACAGTTTGGGATAGAATACAGAGGAAGTCATACACGGTTGCATGGATACTGTGACAGTGACTATGCTGGAGATCATGAGACCAGGAGATCGACACAGGGATATGCATTTTTCCTTGGTCAAGGTGCTATATCATGGTTGCCAAACAAACAACCAACTGTTTCTTTGTCGTCGATTGAACAAAATATAGAGCACTCACTACAGGTGCATGTGAGCCTATATGGCTCAAAAGACTATTGTCAGAAACAAATTACTTTGATGAGTCCAAGCCAACAACAATATACTGTGATAATCAATTGGCTCAAGCATTGGCCAAGAATCCAGTATATCACTCCAGGCTTAAGCACATTGAATCTATCAAAGAGCACTTCATTAGAGAAAGAGTGTTACTTGGTGACATCACACTACAGCATTGTGATAAGCAAAGAGAATGTTGCAGACATCTTTACCAAACCACTCGATAAAGAGCTATTCAAGAAACATCGACTAGCTCTTGGTTTGATGCAGAGGAAGGACATTCCCATTAAAGAGGTGTGATTTTTTGTAATGCTTAGTCCTTCTTAGATTCCCTAGAATCATCATCTTACTTCATGATGTTGATCTTGAGGGAAGGTGTTGACAGTTCATGCTCAACATCATGTGATCATGTGTGCATAGCACCATCACATGATCATATGTGCATAGCACTAACCTAATAGAGTGCTATAAAGGAAAGGGTTAGATCCCCCAACCCTAACCTTAAATGGGTTTGTATATATTCTATTTTTTCAACTAAATCTAGTGCATAGTTAGTCATTTGTGATGTGCTCTCTAGCTATGCCCTCTCTCCTCATCTCCACTCTTCTCCTCTCCCCTCTTCATATTTTATCACCGACTCCTCTCAGACATAGCATTATGACTACCCCTCGGGGAACTCCTTTGCTAGTAGCCCATGGCTTTGTCGGGAGTCCCAACAAGTTTGTCGCACAGATGACCGATGCGGAGGCAACAAGATTCTTCTCTCTACTATCCCAGAGGACCTTAGCAAATCCCTCTCCTACATTGATGGCTGGACCTACTTTCCAGCTATCCCCTCTAGCCCCTTCGACTAAGGGGTCATCACCTGGGCTTGCCCATCATAAGGGAAGGAAGAGTAGGAAGGGTCGCTTATGTTGTGTTGACTCGGGAGATGTAGACAAGTCAGCACACTCACATCCCTACAAGTCTCCACTTGGTCTTGAGACCTAGTACCAGTCAGGTCCCTTGCCCTCTCCTACTCCCACTGCTACTCCTCGCTTCATTAGCACTCGCAGCAACACCACTCACTCCGACTCTACCACTACCATGAGTCCTCCTTACCCGATCAAGGACCTATCCTATGAAATCATGATTGCTGGAGAGATAATAGAAAAAAAAAAGGGCTCAACAGTGATGGCCACCATGAGGTGCGGTTGATGAGCCACCACTTCAGGAGCATCATAGCTACTGACTAACAGTACCAAGATGACCAAAAGAATCAGGCAGTCATCGATGAATTGAAAAGACAATATCCTAACCCCCCGAATTGGGAGTTCAATTCGGATTACATGAAAGAGCACATGGGGTTCCTCTTAAAGCATCATAGGTCAACCTTGCGTACTTCCATCGCAAAGGGGAAGGCTGAACCTAGCTAGCTAGACAAAGCTAACTAGAAGTTTTTCAAGAAGCAGTACAGGGACCATCTCGAACTGTTCGAGGGTCAGAGGAGGGTTGCAAGGAGATGGCTGGACTCCATAGGTACTTCACACTTTGGTGCAGGTGGATGGTTGGCATTCAAGGCAACTGTGGTAAGTCTACGTCTTCTCATTTAATGTATTGTTCTATTTGTTTTACTACATATTGCATGCACTTTATCTAACTCTTGTAAATTGGGCCCACAGCAAGCTGCGATGGGTCTCCTTCCCATAGACAGAGACGAGATGTGGGTTTTGCATAGGAACAAAGCTGTGGTTTATTGAGCAAGAGGCACTGGGAGTGATGGTTGATTGGGTTGAGGTGGCTGCTCACATGGTATAAGTCTAGTCCTACTTGTAATCTCGCATTTTAAACTATTTTATTCTTTAAGTTCCAATCTAATTTTCAATTAATATGGTTTCACTCTTAGAATCAAAGCTCGAACGTCCCATCAGCGGAGGTGAGCGGTGATGAGACAAGGGATTAGGCTTACACGGCTTCAATGAGGGCTAGGGATTATTAGGTGCAGCTCATGAGGGCCAAGGATTAGGTGCAACTCACAAGGGCCAGGGATCAGGCCAACGCGATGAGGATGAGGATGAGGACAGAGGATGATGATTTGGATGAGCAGTAGTAGTAGTAGTATTAGTAGTAGTTTGCATATACTTCGCCATGTATATGCTTCTGTATGTCAACTCGTTTGAGAGATTTTGTATCACCCTTTTCAAAAGGGTAATTTTGTAACAAAACAATGTTGTATATCTTCGACATGCATACGCTTTTGTTGCTCGACTTGTTTGAGCGATTTTGTATCACCTTTTTCACAAGGAAAATTTTGTCACATTTTTTTGTAATTACTTAAAAAAAAACATTAGTGGAGCAAAATAGGGCTTGTTGTGGCCCTGTTTAGCCCCACTAATGTTTTTTTTAAGCTTCTTTTAATCGTCGCTATATAGCGATGTTTATCGGTGTCGCTATATTGCAACACTAATATAGCGACCGTTCTTTTTCAATGCTAATAGCGATGTAAATATTGACCTTTGTGCCTGTCAAAAAAAAACTTTTTAGTGTTAAAAAGGTCGGTATTTTCGTCTGAAAACGGCCTGTGCCTTATAGTGTTATCCACCATTGGTTGATAGACAACCTATTCAAACCCAAATACAAACATGTTATTTTTCTTGCGTTGAAGATATCAAACATAAATAAGTGAGTATTATATATGTGTACACTACATGTTCACATTGTTGCAGTAATACTAGTGTGTCCTTCTTGCTTTGCCAAAACTTTATGGGGTCAATAGCTACAAAGCCACTTGCATGGCATTTGATGGTTGCATTAGGATCACTTCCACCATGTCCTTAAACCACTTGACATCCAAAACATACACAAAGAAGCGACAAAAGTCAAGCTTCATAATATCTTGGATTATGCCATAATAATCATCCATGGCTCCATTGGCTCCCTCAAAGCTAGCAATGATGCCGCAATCTTGTGTGTTTCTCTAATCATCAATCTACTGTGTTCAAAAATGCTTGCCCTCACACCATATTGCATTGAACATAGTACACTACACCAAGAAAAATCAATTGAATAAGCAACCTAAATTGTTGAAAGCTCCTAACTTATGCATAACATTCTATATGTCGACCTTTTCTATGCATCCTCTAGAATAATCCCATTCTTCCATTGTGATATGCATCCCCTCGTCTCTCTATGCTCTCTCCATTTCGTCAAGTAGCCAATCGACATGAATATCCTTTGGAAGTGCTCTTAGATGCTCAAGATATGTCACACGAGAGCCATGGTTTGTATGAAAGAGGGCCCTTTCTCCCTGTCTTCTTGCCTTTGCATCCTCATATCTTGTCATCCATCTTTTCATCACATCACTATTAAGCATGCAATAGAGGCTTAGAGTATTAAGCAACTTTGTCCATTACTTTGCTCTGTCCTTAACCTTGAGGCACAATAGAGGTCATCCTTAGGTCTTCTTCATCTCTGCATAGTCATGAGAGAGAGCTATCCACATCAACAAGAAACTCAAAAATATATACAAATGACTCTTGTACCAACCATAGTTGGGGGAGAGAATAATCCACATCCATAGTCATGGGAGAGAGCTATCCACATCAATAAGAAACTCAGAAATATATACAAATGACTCTTGTACCAACCAACTCGCTACCTTCGAGCCTTGCATTTTGCTTCACAAAACCCTTCAATTTCTTCATGAAGTGCTTGAGAAAGAACAATCATCGTGCATGTATAGTGTTGCATATAGCAATCTCATCGACCAAATGCACTATGGATAAAGCAAGAGGGCATGCATGACAGAGCATTCTTCTTTCCTCTTTTTCCCTCTCTTTTTCTCTCTTTTCTCCTCTCTTTCCTTCTCTTTTCTCCTCTCTTTTTCTCTCTTATCTCCTCTCTTTTCCTCTCTTCAGGTCCAAGAAAGAGGAAAATTGGACTGAAGCAAGAGGGCAGGATAAAGCAAGAGGGCATGCATGATGGAGCATTCTTCTTTCCTCTTTTTTCCTCTCTTTTTCTCTCTTTTCTCCTCTCTTTCCTTCTCTTATCTCCTCTCTTTTTCTCTCTTATCTCCTCTCTTTTTTTCTCCTCTTTTTTCCTCTCTTTTCTCATCTCTTTCCTTCTCTCTCTTTCTCTCTTTTATCCTCACTTTTTCGTTCTCTCTTTTATCCTCTCTTTCCTTCTCTCTTTTTGTATCCTCTCTTTCCTTCTCTCTTTTTGTCTCTTTTTCTCTCTTTTCTCCTCTTTTTCTCTCTTATCTCCTCTCTTTTTTCTCCTCTCTTTCCTTCTCTCTTTTTCTCTATTTTATCCTCAATTTTTCTCTCTTTTTCCTTCTCTCTTTTATCCTCTCTTTTCGTCTCTTTTCCTCTCTTTTCTCCTCTCTTTCTCTCTTATCACCTCTCTTTTTCTCTCTTTTTTCTCCTCTCTTTTCTCCTTTCTTTCCTTCTCTCTTTTTCTCTCTTATATCCTCACTTTTTCTCTCTTTATCCTCTCTTTTCGTCTCTTTTCATCTCTTTTCTCCTCTCTTTTTCTCTCTTATCTCCTCTCTTTTTCTCTCTTTTTTCTCCTCTCTTTTCCTCTATTTTCCTCTCTTTTCTCCTCTCTTTCCTTCTCTCTTTTTCTCTCTTTTATCCTCACTTTTTCTCTTTTCACTTTCTCTGTTTTTCTCTTTTATCTCCTCTCTTTTTCTCTCTTTTTTCTCCTATCTTTTTCTCTCTTTTTTCTCCTCTCTTTTCCTCTCTTTTCCCTTTCCTTCTCTCTTTTTCCCCACGTGAAGCTTCAATAGCCTGACATTGAGCAAGTAGATACAGACTTTTGTCACTCTAATTCAAAGAATGCAGGAGTCTATAAATGCTTGCTCAATGTCAGGCTGTCACTCTATTTTTTCTTTTGCATGATGGAAAGAGGACATGCTCAATGGTAATATTCTTCTTTTATTTTCTTCAAATCATCATGCAGCTAGGAAGCTCTTGAGCCTCACCTAATCTTCATGATGCCATCTTTCGGGAATTATATAACATTTTGGGCACCCTCCCACTCCTAGGGAACTATACACATACATGACGGGTACTCCAAACACCCCCAAGAGTTGGTAGTATAGACTCCAAACCACCCCAACCCCACACTAGGCTGAGATTACCCTAGTGGAGTCGAGATGGCCCAGTCAGCTACAAAGCCAAGCCCCTTCTCCCCCCTATGGTCAGGAGGCCCTTCTATCTCACAGAGTTGTTGACATACTCCTATGTAGTCGAGACTCACTTCTCCAGCTACGAGTGGCCAGCGTACTCCCGTGCAATCGAAGAGTCACTTCTCCAACTACGAGTGGACAGCGTACTAGCTCAACACGATAAGGCAGCAAGTGTAGTAGTAGGGAGAGCGATGGGGGATGCATGGCATAGTGCTTTGGGGGGGTGATGGTGGGGGCGGGGATGATTCAGATGATGCAGATGTGCTAGAGGGTGATGGTACAAATTTCTATGACATCACTCAGACAAGAGGCATCTTGATGGATGCATGAGGGAAAGACATCATGGCCTTCATGCACTTTGTAATTGCTAACAGCTAGAGAGATTGCTTTATTCACTACAAAGACTAGCCAAAAAAGTTGGCTAATGAGACCCTCGCTGTTGTTCGCTGTAGGTATCCTAATCCCCCCAATGTTCAGTTCATACATAAATGGGCCAAGTCAAAGATTGTTATGATACTTGCCAATAAAAGATCTTCACTTAAGAGGCAGGCACTAGCCGAGATTGCCAAGAGAGAGGGAGGTCAACCACCAAGGGGCCAGGCCCACACTGCTCACAAGCGTGAGTGGAAGAAAGCAATGAAGGCAGCGAAGGCAGACCCTAGTCTGCAGCACATGGAGGCACGAAGGATCCAAATGGAGCAATATGGAAACGTGCAATTTGGAGCAAGGGGTGTTGAATCATGGGAGGCCCAATTTGTAAGTATCGATCTCAAATTATATTGTGTTTATGTGGTTTATTAGGAGGTTGTTTCTTTGTACTAACCCCTCCACAAATTGTGTCATCTTACAGCTTGATATCGTGGTCAAGTACCCTACTCCTGTTGAGATAGCCTACCACCACCACCATCATAGAGGAGATACATGGAGGCACTTCTATGATGATGGGTTGATTATTGAGGAGCAGTATATCCAGGCTACTGGAGCATTGATACATGTTGTCCCTCATTTACAAGGCCCTAGGGCTAATCAGGAGGAAGAAGATGAGGAAGAAGGGAGTGAAGAAGGGAGCAAAGAAGGGAGTGAGGATGCAGAGAACTTAGATTAGTCATAGTAGTGCTAGCTACTCTTTTTGGTACTTGAAGCCATTGGCTGTGCCTCTCTTGTATATACACTCCTCTTATTTTTTGTACTTGAAGCCATAGGACGTGGCTTGGCTTCATGCTATATGTACATACAATCACTTTTTGGGCTATGAATTAATATACACTTCTTTTATTTTTTTGGCTTTCAATTTCCTTATGCAACGTTCTATCAATGAATGCCTTGTGAACTAAACGTTTTGAAGTTGTAATGTTTTATTTGGAATTATAATCATCGGCTATAAATGTGCTTGGAATCATGCTAATAATTAAAATGCAGTTGGCTGTAAGAATTGAATTGCACAATGTGGAAATGGGATTCTGATAACCACATAGCATACACAACATACACAGCATTCTGTTCAACCACACATATAGCACTTAACATTCATGTACCAGAGAACCGGTTTTTGGGGATCGCCTCAAACATATATAGTTTGTAAGCCATAGACTACTTAATGCAAAGCTAAACTAGTCTACTTCTCTCTGACAAGAAAGAATTCTAGAGCAACGATTAGATATCGAGTCTCAAAACAAATTGGAGAAGATAGTGCCTTTCACAATTCTCCTGCTGGCTACTTTGTGGTTGTCTAGACCATTTCTCAGCCTTGCTACAACATGGGCAAGGTACTAGAAATCTATCTTGTATGAACATGCAAGGTCACTGCTCCCCCTATTTTTTCCATTACATGATATGCGTGGACACTGGGCTGGCATATCAGACACCTTGCTTTATAAACAATTGGGCACCAGTAGGACCGTATATGCACCAAGTTGTAGATTGGTTTCCAATAAATAGTATACACCACAACATTTTGCAGGGGGCTATGATTCCGAACAACTAGGTGAGATTTTAGATACACGGAGCATTGCCTCTCGGTTACAAAAATGTATGGTGCTATCAGTGGGCAAGATCATCCATGCATATATTATCAGAAATGGATTCGAAGAAGACACATATTGCACAAACTTGATAATTATTATGTATGGAAAATGTTGATCTGTAAAAGATTTGAGCTTGATGTTTGAAAGAATGCATCAATGAAACGTGAATTCTTGGACAGTCATGATAGCAGCCAATGTCCAATAAGGACATGCTAATGAGGCCATTCAGTTCTTCATGAGGATGCAACATGAAGGTGAGAACCCAAACAAAATTACCTTCTAATGGCCTATGCTAACATGGCATCCCTAGCAAAGGGTCATATGATTCATGCTTGTATAGTAAGTGCAGTGCCTGTATAGTTAGTGCAGAATTTGAATCAGACGCTATTGTAGGGACTGTCTTACTCAACATGTATATAGCAAATGTGGGACTATGAAGAATGTAGTTTTTATGTTTGAAAAAGTTTCTCAACGCAATGTGTTCTACTGGACTGCCATGATTGCAGCGTATGCTGATGTAAGGCACTCCAAAAAAGCTTTTCGATACTTTCAAAGAATGCAGCAAGAAGTTGTCTGGCCAAACAAGGTCACGTTTATTAGCACTCTTAGGGAATGCAATAGCTTGGCAAGCTTAGGTGAGGCTCAAATGATCCATGCATGTCTTCTAGGGAGGGGCTTTGGCTGTCATTTAAAGTAACATTTGTACAAGTGGAGAATGGCAGTGGTGCCAATCTCTTATTAGGCCCTAAGAAATGGCATTGAGAAGCCTAAACTCACATGTGCATTCTTCTATGTAGTGACCACTGTCTCCGCTATGTAGAGATCATATGGAATTGTGTCAATCTCTATGAAGAATGCCACTAGTGGACAATGGCAGTGGTGCCAATATCATACCATGACCTGAAAACATGCACGAGACATGCACAAGGAATCCTAAACTCACATGTGCATTAGCACTTTTGCCATTATCCTACTGCAGCCAATAAAATTAGTGGAATGTCAATCTATAGGTTCAGTTTGTCTAGATTACCACTAGCGGAGAATGGCTATGATGCCAATCTCATGATGGCAACTACATAATGACACCAAGATCATCAAACTCACATGTGGAATAGAATAGGACACCACTCTCCTATGATCACTGGAATACCCCTCCTAGAATAGTAGGGTAAATATTTGTACAAGTGGCAAATGGCAATGGTGCCCATCTCTTACTAGGCCCTAAGAAATGGCATTGAGAAGCCTAAACTCACATAGGCAGAGATCATATGGATTTGTGTCAATCTCTTTGGAGAATGCCACCAGTGGAGAATGGCAGTGGTGCCAATCTCATACCATGACCTGAAAACATGCACAAGGAATTCTAAACTTACATGTGCATTGGCACTTTTGTCATTATCCTACTGTCATTCTCCGCTAGTGGTAATGTGCATTCTTCTATGTAGTGATCACAGTCTCCGATGTGTAGAGATCATATGGAATTGTGTCAATCTCTATGGAGAATGCCACCAATGGAGAATGGCAATGGTGCCAATCTCATACCATGACCTGAAAACATGCACAAGGAAGCCTAAACTCACATGTGCATTGGCACTTTTGCCATTATCCTACTACAGCTAATAAAATTAGTGGAATGTCAATCTATAGGTTTAGTTTGTCTAAATTACCCCTAGCGGAGAATGGCAGTGATGCCAATCTCATGCTTGCCCTAAGAAATGGCATTGAGAATCCTAAACTCACATGTGCATTCTTCTATGTAGTGATCACTGTCTCCGCTGTGTAGAGATCATATGGAATTTTGTCAATCTCTTATTAGGCCCTAGAATTTCAATCTATAGTTTTCGTTTGTCTAGACTACCACTAGTGGGGAATGGAAGTGATGCCAATCTCATGCTGGCAACTATATAATGGCATTGAGATCATCAAACTCACATTTGGAATGGGATTAGACACCACTCTCCTATGATCACTGGAAGACCCCTCCTAGAATAGTAGGGTAAATATTTGTACAAGTGGAGAATGGCAGTGGTACCAATCTCTTATTAGGCCCTAAGAAATGGCATTGAGAAGCCTAAACTCACATGTGCTGTTGAGATATGGTGCCATGAGCACATAGATTAAAGGACTAAGGTATGGTATAGGAAAGAATTAAAGTAGCCACCCTAGGATGTGGACTACAAGATGTGGAGATGTGGATTGAGGATATCCACAAGGAGAGATGTGGATGAGAGGATCCCACATGGTTTGACTATTCTAAAGGCTCTCTCTATATAAGAAGCCTATCATGTATTGTTGAGAATATACATTGGAATAGATTGAGTGTTTCATACTTCCTATCTCTCTCTCCATGGCATACCATATTTGGTTTGATCCTCCGTGATCTTTATGCTCATTAAGTGATAGATTAGGCTAGTACGATCCGCACTTTGACATGGTATCAGAGCAAGTTTAGCTAAGCCTAGATTAGATTAAGGTCATTGAGAGATAGATCTAAGAATCCTTAGGTAGATAGAGATTTCCGTTCTTTGAGAGAGAGATGTTTTTTCTTAGTTAGGAAATTCTTTGATTAGCATTGAGATTTCATTGTTAGGATTCCATTTCATCCTTTGAGAAGTCTCATTCAAGAGAGTGTGTTTGTCTTAAGGAAAAGTCTCTAATCTGTGAGGCGGTTGGAAGAAAGGTTCTCCATCAACAAGCTTCATCCACGATGGATTTCCCATAGCTTGATCGCAGCTTCATCCACAATGGACTTCCCGTAGCTTGATCTCTCGCAGCTCCATAGCCCATAATTGCCACAGTAGTGCTCCTTCTACAACCACCAATAGCCTCGTTGTCCAGCAGTTTTGCGCCAGTAGTTTCTACGCTCCCTCGACACCTACGGCCTGAAGCTGTCCACAGAAGCTGCTGCTGCTAGCTCTCCCACAGTTAAGCTCCTCCAAACAGCAGTGCAATGTGCTCAATGGGACCTGGATGTCGCCTCTGACTCCATCGAGCCGCAGAGTTGACTGTGTCGCGTGAAGACGGGAGCATGTTTTCAGGCCTCCGCCCCCTTTCGAGACTCGTGCTCCCAGTGACCCAGCCTCTAAAGCTCTACCAGCCGACCAGCCTCATCCAATGCTAGTGCAAATGAGCAATGCACTAGGCCCTTCTCAGGCTCCTCCAATGCATGCACCTTCAGCACACAAGGCAAGCAAGCCGACCCCCTGACGATCAACACCAGCGCAGCCTCCTAGCTCCTACAATCACTTTGGCTCCATAGCGTGATTGCAATCACCTCCAAATGGCTCACATCTACTGTGCTCTAGCTAGCCTTCAATAGCTCTGTTAGCAGCTAGCCTCACACCTTCAACGTCGCCAGTCCGCTCCAATAGCGACACCTCTAGCATTGCTCATGCCATCGCAACCCAATCCTGTCTATTGGAAAGGCTCGAGGTGTCGGTCAATGCATCAAGGGTTGCAAGCCTTGCCCAAGCTCTCAGTTCTCCTGATTGCCAATTGAAGGGGTTGAGCCTTACATGGAAGCGGATCGGTGACACTGGGTTTTCACAGTGAGACAATGGACTCCCGGCTCGACTCTTTTGCCACTGCAGTTGTCCGTGCATACGTTGTTGTACGTCATCGCTTCAATTTCTCTGCAAGCTTCAAAGCTTCAGTTCTCCTCAAAAAAAAAGAATGACACATGGCAGATAAGCTTCCACCAAGGTTAGATCAAGCTAATCTTGAGTTTGTCCAATGGTCAAGGCGTTGACACATGGCAGATAGAATTTGACCCAGGATAGGTTAATGTTGGTTAAGTTCATCTGACCCTGGGTGTGGAGAGGATAAGGACACGTGGCAAATAAGAGTTTTTAAACCATAGTTAAGTTAAGGTTAATTGCCACATCACCACAGTGCCACCTAAGCATAGAGTCTCTTGTTAAGCACAGTATGGAATTCAGCATGTGAATCCCTGTGCCACATCATCAAAGACCCTCTTCTTCACAAAACCTTCGACGAGCCGTAACTTGCAATCCAGGAAGAATTTGCATGCGCTCCAAAAAGGAAAAGTGATCGTCTTTTCGAGCTCTACGCGCCTGTTAAGTCAAAATCATTGTATGCAATTAGACACTGCCAATATTGAAAGAATTCAATTGGTAAGACCTTTGCAACCATTGGAAAAGCAAAGCATGAATGCGAACATCGATGTAAAAAGCAAGCCGAAAGCACAAGTGTATGAGGTGACCATAGCCCGAAACATGGCATCCACACATAAAGCATTAAGGCACATGGAAGAACAAAGCATCATGCAAGAAGCTGGGACACAAGGAAGAAGATTGCAGATTGAAGAACCAGCAGGTCAACTACATAGCATCGTCATCAAGCCATGAGCCAAATGGTGACATCAATGGAATGTATTGAGAAACGAAAAACCTTGCCAACCTTGCCTATATGTTTGTAATCAAACCTGACCACCTGAGAGTAGCTATGACAGCACCCAGGGGAGGTATTGACATGTAAACCACACTTGACCACCTTAAGTAGCAATGCAAGCACTGAGGGGAGGTGATGGAATGTAACTCACATCTGACCACCTTGCAGTAGCCAAAGGATCATGGCACCAAGGGGAGGTGTTGAGATATGGTGCCATGAGCACATAGATTAAAGGACTAAGGTATGGTATAGGAAAGAATTAAAGTAGCCACCCTAGGATGTGGACTACAAGATGTGGAGATGTGGATTGAGGATATCCACAAGGAGAGATGTGGATGAGAGGATCCCACATGGTTTGACTATTCTAAAGGCTCTCTCTATATAAGAAGCCTATCATGTATTGTTGAGAATATACATTGGAATAGATTGAGTGTTTCATACTTCCTGTCTCTCTCTCCATGGCATACCATATTTGGTTTTATCCTCCGTGATCTTTATGCTCATTAAGTGATAGATTAGGCTAGTACGATCCGCACTTTGACATGTGCATTCTTCTATGTAGTGAGCATTGTCTCCACTGTGTAGAGATCATATGGAATTGTGTCAATCTCTGTGGAGAATGCCACCAGTGGAGAAGGCCAGTGGTGCCAATCTCATACCATGACCTACAAACATGCACAAGGAATCCTAAACTCACATGTGCATTAGCACTTTTGCCATTATCCTACTGCAGCCAATAAATTTAGTGGAATGTCAATCTATAGATTCAGTTTGTCTAGATTACCACTAGCAGAGAATGGCAGTGATGCCAATCTCATGCTGGCAACTACATAATGACACTAAGACCATAAAACTCACATGTGGAATGGAATAGGACACCACTCATCTATGATCACCGGAATACCCCTCCTAGAATAGTAGGGTAAACATTTGTACAAGTGGAGAATGGCAGTGGTGCCAATCTCTTATTAGGCCCTAAGAAATGGCATTGAGAAGCCTAAACTCACATGTGCAGAGATCATATGGATTTGTGTCAATCTCTTTAGAGAATGCCACCAGTGGAGAATTACAGTGGTGCCAATCTCATACCATGACCTGAAGACATGCACGAGGAATCCTAAACTCACATGTGCATTCTTCTATGTAGTGATCACTGTCTCCGCTGTGTAGAGATCATATGGAATTGTGTCAATCTCTGTGGAGAATGCCACCAGTGGAGAATGGTAGTGGTGCCAATCTCATACCATGATGTGAAAATATGCTCAAGGAATCCTAAACTCAAATGTGCATTCTTCTATGTAGTGATCACTGTCTCCGCTGTGTAGAGATCATATGGAATTGTGTCAATCTCTGTGTAGAATGCCACCAGTGGAGAATGGTAGTGGTGCCAATCTCATACCATGACCTAAAAACATGCACAAGGAATCCTAAACTCACATGTGCATTCTTCTTTGTAGTGATCACTATCTCCGCTGTGTAGAGATCCTACGGAATTGTGTCAATCTCTGAGATCATCAAACTCACATGTGGAATGGAATAGGACACCACTCTCCTATGATCACTGGAACCCCTCCTAGAATAGTAGGGTAAACATTTGTACAAGTGGAGAATGGCAATGGTGCCAATCTCTTATTAGGCCCTAAGAAATGGCATTGACAAGCCTAAACTCACATGTGCAGAGATCATATGGATTTGTGTCAATCTCCATGGAGGAGAATGGAAATGGTGTCAATCTCATACCATGACCTCAAAACATGCACAAGGAATCCTAAACTCAAATGTGCATTCTTCTATGTAGTGATCACTGTCTCTGCTGTGTAGAGATCATATGGAATTGTGTCAATCTCTGTGGAGAATGCCACCAGTGGAGAATGGCAGTGGTGCCAATCTCATACCATAACTTGAAAACATGCACAAGGAATCCTAAACTCACATGTGCATTTGCACTTTTGCCATTATCCTACTGCAGCCAATAAAATTAGTGGAATGTCAATCTATAGGTTTAGTTTGTCTATATTACCACTAGCGGAGAATGGCAGTGATGCCAATCTGATGCTGGCAACTACATAATGACACTGAGATCATCAAACTCACATGTGGAATGGAATCGAACACCACTCTCCTATGATCATTGGAATACCCCTCCTAGAATAGTAGGGTAAACATTTGTAAATTGCATTGAGAAGCCTAAACTCATATGTGCATTCTTCTATGTAGTGATCACTGTCTCCACTGTGTAGAGATCATATGGATTTGTGTCAATCTCTTTGGAGAATGCCACCAGTGGAGAATGGCATTGGTACCAATCTCATACCATGACCTGAAAACATGCACAAGGAATCCTAAACTCACATGTGCATTGGCACTTTTGCCATTATCCTACTACAGCCAATAAAATTAGTGGAATGTCAATCTATAGGTTTAGTTTCTCTAGATTACCACTAGTGGAGAATGGCAGAAATGCCGAACTCATGCTGGTCCTAAGAAATGGCATTGAGAATCCTAAACTCATGTGTGCATTCTTCTATGTAGTGATCACTGTCTCCGCTGTGTAGAGATCATATGGAATTGTGTCAATCTCTTATTAGGCCCTGGAATGTTAATCTATAGGTTTAGTTTGTCTAGACTACCACTAGTGGGGAATGGCAGTGATGCGAATCTCATGTTGGCAACTATATAATGACCTTAAGATCATCAAACTCACATTTGGATTGGAATCAGACACCACTCTCCTATGATCACTAGAATACCCCTCCTAGAATAGTAGGGTAAACATTTGTACAAGTGGAGAATGGCAGTGGTGCCAATCTCTTATTAGGCCCTAATAAATGGCATTGAGAAGCCTAAACTCACATGTGCATTCTTCTATGTAGTGATCATTGTCTCCGCTATGTAGATATCATATGGAATTGTGTCAATCTCTATGGAGAATGGCAGTGGTGCCAATCTCATACCATGACCTGAAAACATGCACAAGGAATTCTAAACTCACATGTTCATTGGCACTTTTGCTATTATCCTACTGCAGCCAATAAAATTAGTGGAATGTCTAGACTACCACTAGTGGAGAATGGCAGTGATGCCAATCTCATGCTGGAACCCACATAATCACACTGAGATCATCAAACTCACATGTGGATTGGAATTGGACATCACTCTCATAGAATACCCCTCCTAGAATAGTAGGGTAAACATTTGTACAAGTGGAGAATGGTAGTGGTGCCAGTCTTTTATTAGGCCCTAGAAAATGGCATTGAGAAGCCTAAACTCACATGTGCATTCTTATTAGCATCAATGCCCTTCTCTAGAAGGTCAGGTGAGAAAACTCTCATGTGATAACCTTCACATAAGGGGAATGGCACTGGTGCCATTCTCTAATTCTCTACAATCCATGTGATGAATCAAACTTCTGTCATTCTCCTTAACATCATGGAGGATGGCACCAGTGGCATTATCCTCAAACTCTCACAGAGGATGCCACTTGTGCCATTCTGAACAAACTCATAGTCATGTGTTCAATGGCATTTGTGACGAGTTTGTGACACTCTTCTAACATCATATTATGTTGGAGAATGGCGCAAGTACCATTCTTTATTATAACCATCTTAACTTTGATATTGTATATATTTGCTTACTGTGTTGGTGTAGTTTTTCATAATGCATATATAAGTTGCTTCGCCTTGGTTATTTTGTTAATAGAAGTTGCATTGTGGTTGTAATATTTCCTACTACAGTTATGATTTTCTATTATACATTTCATTGTGTCCTTGGTTCTTTTGTTAATAGAACATTGCAAGAATGGCTAGCAAGGGAAAGAGAAAGGTTTGAGAGGTGTCAGTTTATGATGGAGTTAGTTCTGGAAGAGGATGGTTTTTGGATATATACAATAACAAACTCCATAAAGTGCATTGTTTTGTGAACATCCAAGGAACAACTTTTGAAGATGTTGGACAAGTTAAAGAGATGGAGGATACCGAGAAAGACAACGTTCCTTGTCTCAAAATTCATACATTGGGAGGCAATGTGTATCAATTGGATCCTGCTTGTTTTGATCATGCGAGGATGAATGCTACTGGGGAGGACACGATGATATCTAGGGGTTGGATTAATGAGCCAGAAAATTATACTAACCAACAAATATCAGAAAGCTTTGATTTGGTAACAAAAGGGATAAAGCAAGATATACAAAAGAGTAGAAAAGTTTTGAAAAGAACTAAGAAAAGTGATGTTGAGGGATCAAGCTCTCAAGTGTCTCAGAACACATTGAAAGAGAAGGCTACAGAGACCAGTGAGGAGGAAACAATAGGTGAGAAGGAAATAAGGTCAGATGGAAAAACAAGCATTGGGGATAAACTAGAGGCTAAAGACAAAGAGACAACTTTAGGAGGAAAACAGGGAGGTACGGGAATAGTCATTGATGGAACTAGAAGTGGAGGTGATGCAACGGGGAGTGGTGTGACACATATAATAGGACATGGTGAGAAATCATCTGAAGCAACTATCATCCTGTATAAGAAAATCCAGCCAGATGTTGACTTTAAGGCACTACAAAAGAAATTGGAAAGGAAGGACCTTGGGGGGGTCACTATTATAAACCCTCTATATCACGTACGTTCAAGGCCTATATTTAAAGTCCCTTATCTATAAAAAATTTCATTAATAAAATGTACCCCTTTTCTATACAAATCTGTAAATTTTTTCCAAAAATATTTTAAATAGTCCCTTATGTATATTTATTTCTGTAAATTTTAGAAATAAAAAAAATCCTTCTGTTGAACTCACGTGATAGGGTTACATATGATGAGTGACCCCCCCGAGGGAAGGACACAAGTATGACAGGCTTGATGGAGTACGTAGAGTACTTCCCATTTGGTTTGGAGTTTGAGGTGTTGATCCCAGTGATGAATTGCTTTAGAGCACCAAGCCAATATGTGTACAGGACATTGACCCTCAGCTATGTCAGTGACTTGGTCAAGAGTTTTGCAATGAATGCACGACCTCCTGCAACATGTGCATATCTTATGCCTTACCACACAGGCACAAATACTCCAATGTGCAAGGAAGAGATAAAGGTGGAAAAGTTAAAGGAGTATAATTATTGGATTCTCGCAGGGCACAGCATTCGATTTATGCTGCAAGGATGTTTATAACTAAAGCACATGGAGAAGCCTCCAATCAACAAAAAGGTTTCTATACATGGAGGAAGGCGAGAATTGTTGTCAATGCACCAGTTGAAGCAAGTTGTAAGATATCATCAATGGCCAACATAGAGGCACATACTGTTTTGAAAAATCAACCGTATATCAATATCTTACAACACCTAAGGGTGCAGTGGATTGCATTCGGATGACCAAAGAAACCAGCCCAAGGCCTTGTCAAAGGGCATAAAGATCAACAAAGTTGGGATGTGAGTAATAAACTTTGTTTTGTATGCATTTTTTATTTCAAAAATGTTTATGGCTTTGTAAAAGAAATGATAGTAGTGTCAATTCCCTAATGTGAGAATGGCACTAGTGCCATTCTTTTAGTTACCAAGTCATGCTTTTGACATGGTAATGGGAGAATCGCAGTAGTGTCATTATTATCTCTATAACATGATTTGGATTAGAAGAATGTCTAAGATGATTTTGATTTTTTTATATAGAATTTTGTAGGAGTTGCAAGCATATCGATGGGTGCAAACTTTGCTACCAAGGACACACACATGGTCACATATGATGATGACATCTACGAACAATGGATTAGGATTTTGACATTGGTGAAGCAGGGTGATCTTGAGGGTCAAAATCCCACAATAACATATATGAGGTGTCTGCTAGGATTGGAAGACGAAGATGTACATGCACTTCAAGCAAAGATTGAGTCTAAAGAAATAGTCTTGGTCAAGTCAAGCAAAGACAAGGACTCCATTGAAATGTCTCAACGGGCAATGGAGATTAAGCATGATAGAGCCCTGAAAGAAGCGCTCATCAAGGAGTTCAACTCACGTCACCCTTCGCCCCAACATCAAACATGGGATGCCCTTGCAACTTACTTCAAAATCGATTCAATTGTTTATCAAAGCTTCAAGGGTTCATGTGAGTCATGGGTCAAAGAGAAGCTGCAAGTTGGCAAGTCCACACCTGATTTCCTAGAAGCCGCATCAATCTATGTTGATTGGGTGATTAGTTCAATAGAGGGTAACAAGTCTACATCGCAATCTTTTTTTCCTTGGACAATTATTCAAGTGAACATGGAGATGGAGGGGGAGAGCTTTCTAACATGTCACTCCAAGGGACAACTTCCAATCAGCTTGTGTGTGCTTGACACCTCAGAGGGATCTGCCAAAGGCATGTGTTGGGATAAGGATGCCTTCAAGAAGTTGCTCTGTGGCTTGATGGATACCGTTGCCACTCCGTCACAGTATGTATTGCTATCATTTATGACAATGATAGAGATGGTAAATCTCAAGGAAGCAATGATAGAGGCTCGATTTTGGCATAGAAGGTTGGTGGGTGTTATCCATGAATCGGATAGTGCACAAAAGGGTTTGTCTGAGACCTTATGTTTTTTGTCATTTGTTAGCTCACATGATGGGTTTGATGGATTTGAGCACATATTAGAAAACACAAGGCCATACACAATAATTGAGGACAATATTCTTTATTCTAATGAGGACGATGAGTATGAAAAAGAGGCGGTTGTGAAGCATGGCATCATCAAGGAGTGCATCAGGTGCTATTGTAGTAGGGAACATGAAGTTGTTGTTGACGTCTTTACTAATGGATGTGTGGCATTACAAGCATTGTCAAGCAAAAGAAAAGTGATTTCATTGGTGAAGACATCCTAATAGGTGACAGAGGTCGAGGCTATGTGTGTGGCACATGCATCAAATAGTCCCCATATTAAGATTTGGTCTAGCATTGAGAGGCCTCTTGAGACACATAGAGCTGATTCACCTATCGATGAAGGAATTAAAGAGGGTGAGCATCACATTGAAGACTTGCGACCTTTAACTGAAGCAGATCTTGAAGCTATCCCAAAGATTACATTGGAAGATTTGGAGCAAGGTCTTTAGCTAATCATTTATGCCTTGTGTATTCAGTTTCAAAATAATATGACTTTTATGGATTTTCTCGATTGCACATACTCTCATTATATTAAAGAGATTAAACATTAGATATGATAAAATTGTGTGACATAATGACATGGGAAATGGTACGAGTGTCATTCTCCCTATGTCAGGTTATACGTAAGAGGTACTATTAACATTTTATGTGACCCCATATGGAGAATGGCACTAGTGCCATTCTCTCTTTGTGGTTATGTAGAAATGGTAATACTATTATGTTCCTTTCTTGAATCTATGTTAGTTGAAAGCATTACAGAGATTAAAAATTGTATAGTATTAGCTATGCTACTAAAGTTTGGATTTGGGTGCTTTCTACAAATCTATTGGACCAAAGTAATACAGTATCTATGCTTTTAGATCATGCATTGTACATTTCTTTTGGGACATGGGGGGACGCACTAGTAGTATTCTCTCCTCCCAATGAGGATATAGAGAAAGGCACTAGTGGCATTCTCCATAACCTTATATGTAAAATGGCACTAGTACCACCCCAAGAGAAGAATGGCACTATTGCCATTCTCTCTATGAGTTCAGAGAGAAAGGTTGCACTATTTGCATTCTCAATTGACTTTAGAGAGATTGAAAAGACAATGGAATCAGTGAACGACGATGGATAATGTTCATACTTTATTTTTATTTATTAGTTTCATATGCTTTTGTGCTTCAAGATTGTTAAATACACTCTAAAGAATCAAAATATTTCTATATTTCTCAACTTCCACAGGGACCAATGATGCATGGAAGGATATGGAGACATCAAATGTAGAGGACAACATACCACCCAAAATGGGGACTATCAATTACGCGATGGATACAGGAGGTATAGAAGAAAACATAACCCCAAAAATGGAGAAAATTGCAAGAATATCATGAATCCTATACTTTTAGAAGAGAACATGGATGAACGTACTGTCTCAACACTGGGGACAAGACTAGATAATCTTATTGTTGTTGCAAACATGTATGAAAACATAGCACCTGACAATTTGGATGAGTCAAAAGCCAACAACTTCAAGGAGAATTTGGATCTATATCCACATACCATTTCTTTGGATATGCCATGATTAACAATCATATTAGACTTGAATGGCCTGTTATTAAGTCGCTACCTATTCAAGTCTCCAATACATCCATCTATTATGCATGGCAAAAATAGTTATATGGTTGTTCATCCTGGGTGCATAGAATTTCTTAAAATCTTGCTACAAAGATTTAATGTAGGTATCTGGTCAACGGTGATGGAGTATAACGTACTTGATATGGTAGGAAAGCTGCAAAATTATGCAAATGAGAGCCTCCCTTTCTTTGTTATATGGTCTCAGCAAGGATGCTACACTTACAGCAAGACGAGGATAAATAGGCCTGACAAGGTTGGTGTTGAGGCAATGTTCAAACCCTTAGCAAAAATCTCAAAGGCATTTGGATGTGATGCTAGAAGTACAATCCTTGTTGATAACTCCCCATACAAGGCTTGCATTAGCCCTCCATCAAATTGCATATTTCCTTCAACGTTTGATGTACAAGACAAGGATGATAATATTCTACTGAGAGAGTTGATGTTGTACTTACTACAACTCGATGAAACTAAAGATGTGTGCAGCATGATTGAGACAAATCGGTATGGACAATTACCTGTGATGGAGGGGCATAAGGATTTCAACCTTGTCCAGAAAGTAATTGATGAATGGAGGGAGGAAAATCATGCATGGTCAAGAATGGAATATAAAACAAGAAATCTTCCTCTTGCAGATCAACTAAGAGAGAGGGATATAGGTGGTAATACAGAACCAAAGGGTGTACACCCTAGGGCAAAATTGAGAGTTTCTTTGGAATCATGATTTATTTCAGGGATTTCAATGGTGCATCAACAAGTTGTTATGTTTTCATCCTAAAGTGTACTTTTTTACTTTGCAATGAGTAATCAACATGACATGTAAAGTCATCTTTTCACAATAATGCTAGTTAGTCTAAACATTGAAAGTGCACAATAAATGATTGTCATTGCCACCTAAATTACATCAAATGCTTGTCATTGCCCATTGATTTTCCATCAACTACATATCTTGCATTCATTCTCCTCAACTATATATCTTGATTTTCCATCAACTACATATCTTACTAAGTTAAAGAGCCTGTGCATTTTCATTGCAATACTCATGGTTATTAATTACACTCTACATTTTTTAAATGGTGTTTTGGAGATTTTCAAATGAGAATGCTCACAACAAAAGCGAGTCTCAATATCAATGGAAATTCCAGAGACTCGCTATTATGAAGGTGTTTTTGAACATCACTATGGCTCACGAGATGAATCTAACTCAAATGGGTTTCAAAGTCTATTATTTTGTTGATGATAACGTAGTTTAGACATTGATATTCTATTTATTATTTGAGAATGTAGTTGATATTTCACACTTCATGAATGGCTATCTAGTCTATTTTCACATATTTCTCCTGTTTTTTCATTGAGGGGAGCTACAATTTCTTCCAAAACTGCCATTCTGGGAATTGTGTTTTTCCCAAATTATCTAATACGGTCTTAAGGAATGAAATTTTAATAATAACAAATAAAGGCATGGGAAAAAGGGGATTTAAAGTTTTCAAATTAACAAAAATTTAAAAAAAGGAGGATTTTTGTTAATAATAAAAAACAAAATAAAACAAAGGTTTTGGGGGCCTTATAAACTAGGGGTTAAATCAATCTTACAGAGGTAATACCCACATTCAAAAGAGGTTAGGAGGATGGTATGAGTGTAAGGGGTAATTACTTAAAATGTAATAAGAGGATTAAAACACCCTACACTAAGTAGAGGGGTGTAAAATTTTAAATGCATGTCATAGAGGTCAAACAACACCATGTTCAAACTAGACAAGAAATTAAATTGCCAAGGTGGACACATGAGTCAACTAAAAAATTACGGAAGGTATCATAATATAATTGAAGTCCATGATATAGTTAATTCGACGTGGTTGTGTCGTCAAGGAGAAGGGGGGTTTTTTGCATCATAGTGAAAGTGTGTAACATTGAAGTGTATGTGTGCATCTATTTTTGTGGGGGGGGAAAGGGCAGGGGAAGAATGTGTGCATGTTAAATCTTTTTTGAGAAAAATGGATGTGTGTGTGTGTGTGTGTGTGTGTGTGTGTGTGTGTGTGTGTGTGTGTGTGTGTGTGTGTGTGTGTGTGTGTGTGTGTGTGTGTGTGTGTGTGTGTGTGTGTGTCTGTGTCTGTGTGTCTGTGTGTCTCTGTGTGTATGTGTGTGTGGCATGTTATTCCTTTACCTAGGAACAAAGACATGAGCTGCGTAAACTCTTGTGTATAATATGGAAGTGTGTAACATGGAAGTGTATGCGTGCATCTTTTTGTGTGGGGGGAAAAAGGGCAAGGGAAGAATGTGTGCATGTAAAACTTTTTTTGAGAAAAATGTAACTCTTATAAAAAATGTCATAGAGGTCAAAAAACACTATCTTCAAACCATACAAGAAATTAAATTGCCAAGTCGACACATGAGATAACATAAAAAGATTTTGGAAGGTATCATGATATAATTGAAGTCCATGATGTAGTTAATTCGACGTGGTTGTGTCATCGGGGAGAAGGGGTATTTTAGAGTCATAGTAAAAGTGTGTTACATGGAAGTGTATGTGTGCTTCTATTTGTGTGGGGGGGGGAAAGGGTAGGGGAAGAATGTGTGGATGTAAATTTCTATCTTACACTTAGCCATGCCAAATGCTTTTAGTATCTCTCTAGCATACTTTAGCTATGAAATGAAGATCTGTTTTGGCTCTTGCCAAACTTCAATCCCCAAAAAAAAATGCATTAGTCTGAGGTCTGTCATTTCAAACTCTCTTCCTAGCAACTGCTTTGTCTACAAGATCTTTTCTTCATGGTTTCCTGTTATGATAAGGTCATCCACATAAAGGACCACGATCATATACCTACCTCCTTCTCTGTAGATATACAAATTTTCATCAGATGGGCTCCTCCTGAACCTGTTTTGTAGAAAGTAGGCATCAATCTACTGGTACCACGCTTGTGGGACCTGTTTCAGCCCGTAAATGCCTTCTTCAGTTTACAAACTTTACCTTCTAAACCAGGGATCACAAAACCTGGTGGTTGTTCCACATATACCTTCTCCTTGAGATCTCCATTCAGAAAGGCAGATTTTACATCCATCTGAAACACGGCCCAACTTTCCTGTGCTGTTAAAGCCAAAACACTGTGAATTGTGGTTAGTTGAGCTGTGGGAGCAAAAGTATCCTAATAATCAAAACCATGTACCTATGCGAATCCTTTCACCATGAGCTGAGCCTTGTACTTATCCAACATGCCGTCAAATTTGTACTTGGTCTTGTAAACCCACTTGCCGCCGATTACCTTGCATTTTGGTGGTCGATCCACAAGGTCCCAAGTGTTGTTCTTCATCATGGAGCCATACTCCGACTGCATAGCCTCCATCCACCTATTATCACCCTGTGCCTCTTCAAGACACTAAGGTTCTTCAGCATGGGTCACCTCTGTCATCAAAGCATAGTTGACCAAGTGTTCATGTGCCCTTCTTTGCTCCTCTAACCTCTTGGACCGGTGGTGTTTGGATGGTTCCTCCTCA
The DNA here is from genome assembly GCF_047967505.1 of Dipteris shenzhenensis. Taxonomy (NCBI): domain Eukaryota; kingdom Viridiplantae; phylum Streptophyta; class Polypodiopsida; order Gleicheniales; family Dipteridaceae; genus Dipteris; species Dipteris shenzhenensis. The sequence continues at coordinate 52,309,936 of NC_141607.1, read as the reverse complement.
ATGGCTGGAGTGTCTTTGTCGTCTAAAAGCTGCTTTACCCACTTCGCGAATGGCCGTTGCCATTATGGTTCTGCAGGCTCTTCTTCCTCTTCTTTATCTTGAATCCTCCCAAGCACCATTGGGGGAGATCGGTCTACTATTGGTGGTTGTACTAGATGGATATTCTGGTCCTGGTTGTTTGGGAAGGAAGCATCCTCCTCCAATTGATGCGGCTGTTCTGAGAAGACCACATCGCAACGTACTATTACCTTCTTGGTAACAGGATTATAGAGACAGTAACCCTTTGCCTCTTCACTATAGCCCAAGAAAATACACTTCCAGCTCTTCGGTTCCCATTTGGTCCTATTAGCATCAGGGACATGCACAAAACAGTCACATCCAAAAACTCTGAAATGTGCAGCTAAAGGTTCCTTACCAGAAAAGGCCTGCAGTGGAGTCATCCCATTCATAGCATTCATGTAGCTACAATTCAAAATGTAAACTACCGTGTTACATGCTTCAGCCCACAAAGTCTTTGGCAAATCTTTCCCTTTCATCATACTCCTGTCCATTTCACAGATGAAGCGCATCTTGCACTCTGCTACTCCATTTTGCTATGATGTATGTGGCGGGAATTTCTGCCTTGCATAAGAAGTTGAAAGCATTGAGAATCACCACTCCATTGTTATAGTCAAAAACTACCCAAAGACTCAACTCTTCTCCACACCAAGCTGCTAGTGCATGAAACAATCCCCAATCTATCATTGTGCCTGTTGACGGCATTGTCGATTCACTAACAGATTCAAGAGTGCAAACATAAAGGATATGATCATGATGACTGTGCGAATAGCTTGAGCATCACCTTCACAATCTTCTAGTTCTCTTAAACGAGCTGCAATCTCTTCTAATGGAGTTCTTCGAGGCATCTTCTTCATCACATCAGAAAAACACATGCCTATACTAGGCATAACATGCAATCAAGTACATCCGAGACCGCCGTTAAGGTGGGATGAATCCAATACCAAACGTACCCGACGTCTCCACCAAAAGATGTGACATGAAGTTGGGGGTAATAAACTTCACGCACCACTTCACTTCCTACTGCTTTTGAACTGAGTGACAAATATATTTATCACTCAGAAAGGTGACAAAATATGAAGAGGGGAGAGGAGAAGAGTGGAGATGAGGAGAGACGGCATAGCTAGAGAGCACACCACAAATGACTAACTATACACTAGATTTAGTTGAAAATGTAGAATATAAACAAACCCATTTAGGGTTAGGGTTAGGGAATCTAACCCTTTCCTTTATAACACTCTATTGGGTTAGTGTTATGCACATATGATGATGTGATGGTGCTATGCACACATGATCACATGATGTTGAGCATGAACTCTCAACACCTTCCCTCAAGATCAACATCATGAAGTAGGCCTTCCTTCAAGATGATGATTCCGAGGAATCAAAGGACTAAACATTACATTTCATCACACCCCTTTAATGGGAATGTCCTTCTTCTCGGTCACTAGTCGGTGTTTCTCAAATAGCTATTTACCGAGTGGTTTGGTAAAGATATCTGCAACATTCTCTTTGCTATCACAATGCTGCAATGTGATGTAACCAAGTAACACTCTTTCTCTGATGAAGTCCTCCATGACATCAATGTGCTTTGTCTTGGAGTAATATAGTGGACTCTTGGCCAATGCTTGAGCCGATTGATTATCACAGTATATTGTTGGTGGCTTTGACTCATCAAAGTAATCTGATTCTAACAATAGTCTTTTGAGCCATATAGCCTTGCATGCACCTGTAGTGAGTTCTCTATATTCTGCTTCAGTCATGTGTGTGTGTGTGTGTGTGTGTGTGTGTGTTGTGTGTGTGTGTGTGTGTGTGTGTGTGTGTGTGTGTGTGTGTGTGTGTGTGTGTGTGTGTGTGTGTGTGTGTGTGTGTGTGTGTGTGTGTGTGTGTGTGTGTGTGTGTGTGTGTGTGTGTGTGTGTGTGTGTGTGTGACCACAAAGGATCAACTTGTTGCCTCGGCATAGTATTTCAATGGTGTTGAAAAATAAGCATCTCATGGAATTCCGCTAACAATTGAACTTTTTGCATTCAGTCACAGGGATCCTCCTTGGTGGTCAGCATCTTGCTGTCATCATAGAGCATATATTTAGCCTACCCTTGAATGTTGCCAATATCAGATTGATAGAAAGACTTGAAGCATCTAAATGTACATGGGAAATTAAACTGCATCCTAATTGTCTAAGTATAGAATAGGGTATTGCCTACCTCTTAAGTTCTTGAAGAGCATGGGCTCACTCCTTGATCCACAAAATCAAGTTTCCTTTTGAGTAAGCTCATATAATGGGGGGGAAATTTACACCCAATAGTCATGGATATGCATTTGCAATTGCTAAAGTACATAGCATGATGTAATTGATGTAGAATGATAGACTATCTGTAATCATCCTACTTTTCAAATAGTGAGGCACTAACCGATGTCTGAAATGTGTTTGGAAAGATACAAAGATACGTGACCAGGAGAGAAGAGGCCTACATCAAGGCAAAAGAGGTTAGTACAGTTTGGATGACCAAGATGTTGTGTAATGAATTCTAAGCCAACAATGGATGAGCATTGGGACCAAGAGGAGGTAGGAGAGAGCCACTTGCCGACGAAGAGCTTGAGGTTGCCCACATGCAGAGGAATATGGTTTTTGACTATTATTCAAACACAAGATACTGATCTGGTTCTGAGTTTGCATCCAAGAAGACCCAAGCTGTTGATGAGCAAGTGACCTTGAGGCAATAGCAAGAGGATTACAAGCAATCATCTATAGAGTCTCTAGCTTTTGAGGAGTCCAACGAGTCTTCCCACGAGCCAAGCCACAGGCACAGATCCCCCCTATAAAAGACATGAATTTGGTATAGAGGCAAGACGTGCCTTAGACCAAGAACAAAGAGGAAGACAATCTACCTATGAGTTAGAGGTGGAGCTAGAATAGAACCATGACATAGTTGGGTTTCAGATACGGAATTGAGCCATGTCCATAGCCAAGTTAGCCAAGGACACACCACAGTGCATCAAGTCAAAGAGCTCCTAGTCCTACCAGACCAACACCAAGGCATAGAGCAACAAGTAATGCATATTGGCGCCATCACGTGGTCATAACTGATAAATTTGTTTCCACCTAAATCACCACTTGTTAGAGATGATGTCATGAGCATGTTCATATTGATTCTTGTCATCAGGGAGGTGCACATCCTAAAGAAGACAATAAGCATGCTAATAAGGAGCCTTTAAAGGGTCCCAAGCCAATAACTATAAAAGCTACAGTAGCTACACCTATCAAAGTCAAGTTTCAAGATTTCAAAGAAACCAAGGGCCAAGATCTATATAGTCATTTACAGAGTTTTTTTTGTGACTCACATAATTGGTGCCTTGAAAAGGCCTTGAACAAGGAAGAGTACTTGAATTACTTTCCTTGCACCCTAACAAAGATAGCATATCATTGGTTATTTCAAGGATTGGTAGTAGATTTTTGAGGCTTTTATCAAAAGGTTTAGACAAAAGGTAAATGAAAGAATGTTTGCACAAAAGCTTTAGTTAGAAGATAAATGAAGATGATGTCCACACAAAGCTTGGTGACCTAAAGCAAAATGAAAATAAATCCATTAATTACTTTGCGTTGAGAATGTGGGCTCTGATCATCAACTCATCATACCACCAAATGATAAGTCACTTCGTGAATGGTTGATTATATGTTGTACTCAGATTAATCTAAGATTTCCAAATATCATCAATACAATAAAGACACATGAACAGCTACTGAACCAAGATGTTGGAAAAGAGTGGACCTACCCAAAAAGGGTCAAAGAAAAAGGCTAAAGGAAGTGATAATAAAGAGGCTTCCACCCAACTAGACAAATTGTAATCTACAGTCACAAGAAGGACATAAAAGAAATGGGTTTCCAAGAGAAACCTAGTCAAATTGTAATCTACAGTTAAGAAGGACGTAAAAGAAATGGGTGTCCAAGAGAAACCTAGTCAAAATGGAAAATGCTGCAACTAGAGTTCTCAAAAGGGGCACAGAGAAGATGAATCTAGAACAAAATACTATGATGCATGTACCAATTTGGTCATGACTAGTCTAAGTTACCAATTTGGTCATGACTAGTCTAACTGTTGGTATGCAAAGAAGAGGACTGTATACATGAATCAATCATCATTGGTACTAAGGCAAAAGATGGATGCATATCCATGCCAATGACAGGAAAGGAAAAAATGCGAAGGGGAAAAACCCTGGAAGAACCAAGGGCCAATGCAATGTTACTTCTGTGGAGAGAATCGCACCAAGGCTAAGTGTCAACTACAATAGGAACATCTCAAATTGTTCGAGGACAATGCAAAAAGATGAGAAGTGGATCCTAGATGCCGAGCTATACTGGAAAATATTCTAGACTTTGTGGAAGCTTGTGTAGTACTCAATTGCAAGGCACAATGGATAGTAACAAAGATCTATCGAGATATTAATTAGTGAGAGAAAAATCAATTTGCCTCTCGATTATCTGGAGAACTGAATGGCAAGGCAACAACTATTAATTTTCCTCGTGACCCGAGTATGACCATATAGACACATACCTATGTTGAAGCTCCTAGAAGCAAATCAAAGACTAGACTAAGTTCTAATGAAGACCCAAGCCCAAAAATGGCTAAATCATGGGAGTTGTTCTATAGTTTGAATATTTGTCCTGGGGCACCAACTCCCCTTTAGTGAGAATACATATCAAAATATTGATTATGACATGAATTTAACAATATTCCATGAGTAGAAATTAGTCAAACTAGAATGGTTGTCTTCTACACAAAAAGAGCTTCAAATATCTCTTTACACCTTAAAATTCAGGTAATGCATGAAAAAGTTACACTAATTTGAAAGGAGATGGGTTTTCATATTTTAGTGTATTTTTTGTCTTACCCCCCCTCATCCAAAAGACCCCCCCCCTTGGGCCTCACATATTAATTAAAATATATACAAATCTTAAAATCTTGCATATTTTTCAAGGTATATACCGTATATTTTGTGGGAGGGCTGACATGAGATTTTCATATTTTTCCCTTGCATATTTGAATTTTTTAAAGGAAATCCATACATATTCTATAAGGACCTTGTCCCCCCATACCGTGGATTTTGGACGAGGGTAGTAACATGATACATATTGAGCTTGCACCCTAGGATATTAGTCTCACAGTGGTTGAATTGCTCAAAATTGTCTCGCATTGCAGAGAGTCTTAGCTCCATTAAATTTGATCCAAGGAGAAACCAATAAAGGAGGTGGATTCCCTTGTGACTATCCCGGTCATTGACATTCTGAAGGTGAAGAAAGAAGTTCTAGTAATTATGAAGATTAAGAAGCAAAACGTATTGGGTGTGATCGATCCAAAGTCAACATCATCTCAAAATCTATTGTCAAATGACTCAAATTGAAGAATATAAAACCTTTTCCATTCCGAGTTCTTATAGTGGATCAATGACCAGTGGAACCACTTGGTATGCTTTTCGACATTGTCATTACTATTGGTGGAGTACATTATACTATTAGTCTACTCATCATCCCAATGGAGGAAATGCATATCCAATATTACATCAAGGTCTTACATGACCAGGGTTCTGAGTTAACAACTATCAAGACTGGAGACATAGAAGTTTAAATTTCAACTAATCCCAGCAAATTTTCAAGTATTTTTAGACCAAAAGACTTGGAGGTCAAGGATCGATTTCCTCTAGATGTCGAGACTCACTTGATGGAATTCAAAGACTACATATAGCAGAGTTCAACCTATTTCAATTAGCTTCCAAAAACAAGGAAAATTTTTAAGAATGAAAAGCTCGCAGACCATTAGAGTCTTTAATGTAGTAACTTCATTGAGTATGATGTAGGTAAAATAGAATTGGCTGAGCCAAAGATGGAAGCCACTCGACTGAGGCTCTGAGCAATTGATTCCGGAGCCAACTCAAGAACTTAATCTAGGAACAAATGAGAAATCACATACAATAGCAAGTGCTTGGTGATCAACTAGCAGTCAAGGACTTGTTTATGCACTACAAAGATGTCTGCCTAGAAATACTGCTCTATGAGGACTTCCTCTAGAAATATGTCAGCACAAAAGTCCACTTATTCTAGATGCTAAATTTATTAAATAAAAAAGGTATAGAATGAATTTGAATTATGCCAAAAAGGTAAACAGTAGCAAAGCTCAGATAAATTCAAGCTTTGTTATAAGATCTTAACTAGGCTATGCAACACCCAAGAATACCTCCCAGGAGACAAGATCCAAATGATGAAGGGGATAGTGTTGGATTAGGTGGCCAAGCTCATACATCTAGTGTTGCAACAACAGTCCATGTAGATATAGTAGGTGGTAGTGGAAGTACATCCAGCATAGTTTTTGTTACAGCTACATTGAGTTTTGTGAAGGCAACTCCTCACTCGATCAAGGCAAATTTGGCCCTTCAAGACCAAACTACATTGCAGAAGACGTCAAGTAACAAGAGCACACTGCATTGATGTCAGCACCTAGATGCCCCCCCTTTGACTCATGGCTAAGAGACAACTCCCGACCCCAATTTTATTTTTAAGAATGAATTATATTTTGATCTATATGATTACATCTAGATACTCCTCGAATGCATATGAGCTTTGCAGGACTCCCCCTCAGCCCTTATTTTTCATAGAGAAGAAGAATGGGTAGACATGTCTGCCCATAATATTTGATTCCAAGAGGCATTCCTAGATTCCAATTGTGATCCAATTTGGGAAGTATCACACTATGAGTGGGCCAACAACATGCTCCATGATGAAGTGCTAGCTCTGGCATACAAGCAACAGGAGACTTTTGCAAAACAATGGGGAGCCATGGCACACCATCTAATCAACAACCCACCCCGATATCATAGCTACCCTCGTATTTTTCCCAAGTCCTTTGGCTCATCAAACAATTGCATGGTAATGCTCTTACAAAGGACGAAGCCCACTTCCTACATATCCAACAGCTTTGTAGCCATCCTACAAGAAGTGGATCAGGCTAAACAACAGGGTCATCTATCAGTATGATACAATGTCTGAATCTTGAGCTTGGATGCATCCCGACCTTGGTGAACTGGTGCAAATATGGATCGATGCATGGGAGGCAGCCCTAGTAGTTTCACTAATCAACATCACAAGGTTATACCCATGGCTCCAAGTTATTAGGCAGAAATTGAGTGGCAGATCTCTAGTGTGTCTCCATAGGCCACCCCGCCATGACCTGGGCCTCCCAATGAACGCTTATTGAAGGACAATCTATCCTTGCCACAACAAACGAATTGATGCGACAAAGGAGGTCTTAGGCTTCCAGAATGAAGCAGAAATCTTTTCCTCAAAACCATGCTTTGAACAAAGAGATCCTCCCAAAAAACACCAATGACACACTTCTAGCCGAAGATGTACCATCGATGCTACCCTTTATTTTGAGCAGTGGCTGGAGCATGTCACCCAGGATGAGTTGTGAGGACACACCTCAAGATCAATCGAGGTGATTGCAAACCACTAGTTAATTAGAGGCTCGAGAGTGGCTAACTTGGTAGTGCAGAACTCGGCTCGGGGAGCTTGTGTGGACACCAACATGGAAGCATCGTTGATTTGAGCCATGTTGACAAGGGAGACTATGAAGAGCTCCACAGATTCTGAAGGAACGTGGTCCACCAAGTTAGCTAGGAATAGATTTAGAAGTCTGTTAGCTCAGTCTTCTGTAGTCGGCGAAGCTCCTACTTAGAGGTAGGGAAAACAAAGTTGAAGAGGCTATGTGGGAGATTGGTGAGTAACTTGAGAGAGATTGTTTCTAACAGTAGGGCAATTTAGAGCTAGAAGGTCTAAAATAGTTAGTGGGCTTATAGAGCTTCCAGTCCAGTTGAGGTGGAGGGAATGTGAGCCCAAGTCTAGGTCTGAGTGGAACTATTGAGAAATTGTGTAGCCACAACCTATTATAATAGGGTGACTACTTTATTGGTTTTTCTCCTATTGTCTATTTCTCCCCTACTTGAGTGGTCTGTACTTGTCTTCATACAATTTCCCTACTCAATGTGTCACCCTATGTTAGTTACGCTGACGTCTCTTTCTATTTATTTCCATATTAATTACTTGCAACCTTACACAACAACCCATGAACTACAAGAGAGGGAATCTTCACTTGTGAGCTCACATGACCCAAGCTCAGTTAAGGGATTAGAGAGAGGGTTCAATTGAGCCTTTTATATCCAAGGAGATTCAAAGTCTGCATATGCTTATGGGATTACTTTAGTCTTAATACACGTGTCAAATGCATGCAAGCCCCCTCTTCAATTCTTCAATTAACCACCATGAAGAGGGGTGAAGGCCACCACCTCCGACACCAAGCGTGGCCAAGGGTGTTTAGTCAATAAACTTGGGATCAGGAAAAAGATTGTCAATCATTCCTAGGCAACCATATGGCCATCCTCATCAAACTCTCTATGCTCCCACTTAGAGTCTAGTTAAGAAATAGGTCTACCCACAACCAAAAAAACTTACCACCATAGCTTATAGGATACCAAGGGTTACTTGCAATGGTTCCCATACAATCCAACAAATGGTTAATGATCATAGAAACATCCACAATGATACCCAAATCCCAAAAACAAAATAACTTCCAACAAATAGCTCATCAAGGGGATGGGCAAGAAGTACATTTTTTGAGTGAGTTGGGAAGCGAGTATTTTTTGGCAACCACAATTTTTTGTTCCACCTATTCCACTTGTCACACCTCCCTCCCTCCCTCCCTCTCTATCTATCTATCTATCTCTTACCAACACATTATCATTCTCCCTCTCCATGACTCTCTCTCTCTCTCTCTCTCTCTCTCTATCTATCTATCTATCTCTTACCAACACATTATCATTCTCCCTCTCCATGACTCTCTCTCTCTCTCTCTCTCTCTCTCTCTCTCTCTCTCTCTCTCTCTCTCTCTCTCTCTCTCTCTCTCTCTGTCTCTCTCTCTCTCTATCTATCTATCTATCTATCTATCTACATCTCTTACCAACACAATATTATTCTCCCTCTCCATGACCTCTCTCTCTCTCTCTCTCTCTCTCTCTCTCTCTCTCTCTCTCTCTCTCTCTCTCTCTCTCTCTCTCTCTCTCTCTATCTATCTATCTATCTATCTATCTCTCGCTCCCTCCTTGAGGCACCTAGGGTTGTTCCTACCACATTAAAATTGCTCTTCTTCTTCTTTTCACTGTCTTTCTCTCTTTTCACTCTTGTCTCTCTCTTTTCACACACTCTCTCTCTTTTCACTCTCTCTCTCTCTCTCTCTTTCTCTCTCTCTCTCTCTCTTTCTCTTTCTGTCTCCCTCTCTCTCTATCTCTCTTCTACCCTCCCTTTTGCCTTTCTATTCTATTTCTTTGTATCACTCTCTATATGTCTTTCCAAAAAGGGCATTTATTACACATTAAATTTGATTTGTCAGAGATCTTCTATATAATGGCCTCCATCCACCCTCCTCCCCCCCCCTATGTCCCACTTTTTGGACTTATTAACATTAGATTCAATACAGAGGAATGAAGCTAAGTATGAACAAAGAAAGAGAGAGGAAAGAGGCAGACATGCTGTGGAGAGAGAGAGAGAGAGAGAGAGAGAGAGAGAGAGAGAGAGGCACTGCAATGCGCGCATGAGAGAGGGGGTAGAAAGAGAAGTGATAGAGCAAGACATAGAAGGGGATAAATGGTTGAAATCAAGACAACAAGGATTATGAGAGAGAGAGAGAGAGAGAGAGAGAGGCACTACAATGAGTGCATGAGAGAGGGGGTAGAAAGAGAAGTGACAGAGCAAAACATAGAAGGGGATAAATGGTTGAAATGAGGACAACGAGGACGAGGAGAGAGAGAGAGAGAGGGGGTGGAGAGAGGGGGGAGAGAGAGCAGGAGAGGGAGAGAGAGGGGGAGAGAGAGGGGGAGAGGGAGAGAGAGAGAGAGAGAGAGGGGGAGAGAGAGCGGGAGAGAGAGAGAGAGAGAGAGAGAGAGAGAGAGAGAGAGAGAGAGAGAGAGAGCATCAATTCTTCAAAATATGCAACAAAGGAGCATGACATGCTCTAACAATATGCAGGAAACCAAAAACTACGGATAGCTTAGCAAAGCATAGTGTCTATAGATTCTATGAAGAGTTCACTAAGTAACTAAAGGGATCCATTAAATCCTACTGAAGGGGCATAGTGGAGCATAGCATAAAATTATATATAGATACAAATGAAACTCATGTAATGCCGAATGCATAAGGCCATAATAAAAAAGCTTACATAATTTAACATTAGATTCAATACAGAGGAATGAAGCTCAGTAGTGAACAAAGAAAGAAATGTAAATTTCTTTTTTAATATTTAAGCCGCATAACCCTAACCACCACTAAACTAAATTTAATATTTCTAACCATATCCCAAAAGATACTTTGGCTTTCCAAATATCCCGATGCTTCTTAAGACCTGTAGTGCTAAGTAGAAAAATTTTAATTCATGATTTGAAAATTTTGGGAAAAATAATTCATTTGGGGGAAAAAAACGAGCAAAAATTCGCTGCCACATCATGTTTTTTTCACAATTCACCATGTCATCCATGAATATTCATACGAATACAAAGTATTCGTACGAATAAAGCTAATAGTATGAATAATTTCTCCTATATAGGCCAACAGTTGTTTGTACTTTGCTCATGTCACGCTCGGTTCTCTAGCTGAGCAATAGAGATCAAAGAAAGAAAAGAAATCAAGGAAGGCCTCTTAGATTGCTCAAGCAATCTCTAAGGTCTAAAATAAGATGGAATTTTTGTTTTTGTATGTGTGAGTTCTTAGGAGCTTTTCTTAAAGCTCTTAAGATCTCTTATGTGAATTGTTTTTATAGTTTTGTTTGTTAGAGTTCATAGGATCTCTTCCATGATATTTTTTTGTGTTTTTGTTTGTTAGAGTTCTTAGGCTCTCTTTCTTGAGTTCTTAAGATCTCTTGTGTAAATTGTTTTTATGTTTTTGTTTATTAGAGTTCTTAGGATCTCTTATATAAATTGTTTTTGTGCTTTTGTTTGTTAGGGTCCTTAGGATCTCTTGTTTTTTATTTCTTAAGATCTCTTATGTAAATTGCTTTTGTGTTTTTGTTTGTTAAATTTCTTAGAACCTCTTGTGTAAATTAGTTTTGTGTTTGTATTTGTTAGAGTTCTTAGGATCTCTTCTTTGAGATCTTCATCTCTTGTGTAAATTGTAAATTGTGTATTTATTTATATTAGTTTAAGTTATTTGTGTGAAATGTGATTGTTTTCTTTTATGAAAAAATATATAAGCAAATTGTTTGGGTTGTAATTGTAATTCTCTTATGTGAACAAATACTAGTTTATTTCTTATGTGAAAAAAGTTTACGTGAATGAATTTTGTGAAATAAATTTATTTCTTATGTGAGTAAATTAAAATTTATACTTATGTAAATAAATTTTTTATGAATAAATTCTATGAAATAAAGTTATAAACCATTAATGTCGATAACTTGGTAGTGCATCATTTGTATAAAACTATAGTAAATGCCTTACTAAATATAAATAAATACCATAATAATTATAATATAAAATATATTAATATAAATTCAAATATTTTGTTAAAGTAAAATAAGTTCATTGAATAGATAATAAAAAGTTACACACGTTTTCCGTTTGCAGCTCCTTGATCTGAGTTGTAGATCACATGTTATGGCCATGGAGATCCCCATGGCCATAACTTGAGATCCGTAACTTAGATTGAGGGGCTCTAAAAAGGGAAAGTGTGTGGTTTTTTATTATCTATTCAATGGCCCAATATATGATTCAAAAAAAAATTACGTAATGTATTCATACGAATAAGCTTAATATGAATAAGTGATTCATACGAATAAATTTGGAAAAATCGTTGGATTCGTTTTAACTCGAGAAAATTGTGATTTTTCACATTTTTTTGAATCGAAAAAAAAATCAAGCAAATTAATGTAACGGTGTCGTAGTGATGTCAATAAGAAAAGTTTGGTTAGCCAATACAACACTCCCTGTGTGAATGGATTGAGGGCGTGTTGCACCTTATGCCTATAAGTTAGGTATGACCTAAGGTTTGTTAAATGGAGGTCCCAAGCAGTGTTCAGAACCCTTCACCAAAAAGAGTAGAGAGCCGCATGCATCATCTCGGGAGTCACGGTGGCACTGTCAAACTTTAGCCATATCATCACCGATAAGGACCCGATAGTTAGTAAAGCTCTTCTGCATCTACAGGCTGCCATGAGATATGGATAGATAGTTAGTTGCTAGTAGCGCAGGGGTAGCCCTTCTACGACCAAATTTTGAACTCATGGTCTCTTTTTGTGCAGGCTGACCACCCCCCCTTTTAATAAACTTGGCCTTTTTTGTTTATTTAAAAAAAATATTTAAAAATGGAGGCAATAGTTTAATTTTATTCTTCACAAAGAAGGCTTTATTTCATTCTTTAAGAGTGATGCTTTCTCTCCTCTCTTTTTTTGTTGGGTGCTCTCTCTCTCTCTCTCTCTCTCTCTCTCTCGCACACACACACGCACACACACAGGCTTGTCTACTAGGCCCATAGTTTGCATATTTAACCTAAATTTTTGAATCGTGGACAAACGCACTTCGCCCATTCTACCATCTTTGCATTTTTCGTAGAAGAAGGGGCTCTCTTTTACACCAGAAGCTTTCAAGTTTGTCTAGCACATTAAATGATGCTATAGCACCTATGTGTAGAAGCTTCCAACCAATGGTATAACTTTGTAACACTTGGCAATGGTATAATCCTAGGTGTAGATGCATTAGCTTCGTGTGAACACAATATCCTAGTAGCACCCCCATCTAGAGAAGTTGGCCATTCGAGCTTCTGTTATGCTTTAATAATGTTGTCAACATGGTGTTGCTGTGGTTATGTTCTAGATTCTCTTTTTTGTTCCATGAGAAAATAGAACTTATATTTAAAGAAAAATGATTTCTTCGAAGACTTCTTGCTATGTTCATGACTTGATCAACTTGGGAGGGGAAGGCCGTCATAGTCAAAGCTTGAACTTTATCAAGTCGAGAAAAATCAGTCACAAAAGACAAACTTAAAATGTAGCAAGATGGGACTTTCGACTAGGGTGACACGCATGTATGATGTGGGAGAACTGAAATGCGGCCGATTAGATTTGAACAAATACAAAATTATAATTTGGGACTCCGACGGGGTTGGACGCCCGGGAAATCGATCCACTTAAGGCATTACGTGGCTGGATGATTGGCCCTTGGAAGTTGAGCTTCGTTTCCGAAAGCGGGCAATCTCACTCGTACATGTCTATAGATTCAAATGGCCATATCGTTTGCCTCGCTCAGATTCTAGCTAAACTGTCAAACATAAAATACTGGCAAGAAAACATTAGATACTGGCCTGCATTGCCCAATAAACAAAGAAACAGTATGACAAGAAAAACTTGCAGCTGAACAAACGATGGACTCGGGACCCATTTATTTTTGAACAAGTCTGTCACTGGCACTGCACAACTTCAGACAAAGACGAAGTTCTCCCACAACAAACATACCCTTCATCTGCCCATTAACTGCCGTCAGCATGAGCTGTTGTTTTATCAGTGAAGGACGCCCAAGCAGCAAGAGGGTGAAGCTCCTCACTGTTACCAGTCCTGGCAAGTCGGTTGAATTTCGTTGGATGCTTCGGAATAACAGGACGCTACTCCTACCACCCCAAAACGTGTCACACTCGCCCTTGTTTGACGTATCATGTACCTAGTAGTAGGCTATCGTTGCACGCCTCTTCATCTGTTTCTCTCTCTAGAGTCCAGTCCGCTTCTCTACAGTGAGTACAGTCTACCAATCTTCCCGTTAATCAGTCGTAAAAAGTGATATCCTTGTTGTACGATTGTAAATCATTTATAATTCCGTAACCCTTTCTATTCTGTAAGGACAGTGATATGCTAGAGTCACGGTTCATCGATGACCGATGCCTGGTGAACAAGGTCAAGCCACGTCACACAACAAGATGGAAGTGGAAAGGAAAATCGATACGGGGAAGGGATTAGGTGTCTAGACCAAAGATCTCAAAATGGAGAACTCTTAATAGGTGGTTGTAAATAGAAGAGCCTACAAATCTCCATGGATGTTGTGAAGAGTCTAAGAGACATTGGGAACGAATCACCTCATGTCTTGCCTAACTTAATTCAAGCCAATTGATGCAATCTCACTGATGGAATATACACTACAAGCATGTGGGGATGTGCTTTAAGATCATAGGTGAGATAGGAAATAAGGATGTCATGGCCTAAAGCACTTACCACAAAAAATTATGAGAAAGGTGGTGTTGTTTGATGAAAGACTTACCACAAAAAATTATGGGTATTGTTTGATGCAAGACTTGGTCTTCTTGTGAGCTCAAAGGGTATTTTATTCCTAGCCAAGTCCAGTGTGGGAAAATAAATTTTAAAACTCATTTCATTTTATGAACTATATTTACTTCTTTAAGTCTCTTACTAAAAGTCAACTTGAGGAAAATGGGATGGATAAATAATTCTTTCAACTAGAGACATGTCTATAAACAATTTTAAGATCTAGTGACACGTCCAATAAACAATTTCAAGACCAAGTGACAAAGGATAGAAACAATTTTAAGATCAAGTGACATAAGAGACCATAATATATAGTCTCAAGCATCACAAATAAGTGAGTTATATTGGGAACATAACTAGGCATATTGTGTGAACATCTTGCATGAGTGTCGGGTATATGTTGTGTGTAGTGTGGGATCATTGACCACCTCTTCGCAAGAGTATTGAGGGTTTTGAAGATTGTGCTAGGCTCAAAATTCTCTAGTCTCCAAGACTTAAGGGCTCTTTCAATAGTCCATATGGCTGAATTAATATATCATGTGCTTGCAAAGACTTTTCAGTTTGGTTGCTTGTCAAAGTTTCTTTATGAAATCCCTTGAAAGGCTTCACATGGAATCTTTTGCCTACACCTTGCATGAGTGCTAATGATTTCAACCTTGCCTACCTATAGAAGAAAGGCTTATAACCTAAAACATTCTTCAATACTAAGTGCTCTTTTGAAGGGCATACATGACGTGATATTGTATAGATCAAGGAGCCTCCTTTCAAATATTATACATGGACAAAATTATGATACTTTTCAAAGATCCCCACATGGGTTGCCAATCATCGTATCTAGAAAATAAAAAACATCTTGAAGAGGCAAACTCACTCTTTTTCCTCCATAATCAACATGTCTTGCAAATCCATAATAAGAGGTTATGTGGGCACCCTATACAGGAGGGAGATAGGTTAACATAAACTTACATAGTTGAGATATTACATTATGCTATACTTTTAAGGTAGACTTGATAAAATAATTAGAAAGACACAAAAACCTTCCTTACAATGTTGCTCTCAAAGCTAAGCTAAGATGAAAATAAAACATTGTTTTGAAGGAATCAAAATTATTGAAGAGGATTTAAATTAATCATGAGGATTAAAATAATTTCTATCTCAACATTTTTGTACATCCCCAATAAATAAGCAATTTGCATCATTAAATCTATCAAGGTACTTCATATAAAAGTAACTCTAGATTTGTAAGCAAGACATGAAACCTGACTAACTATTTGCTTTTAGATCTTGAAGAGTCAAGGCTACACAATCATAACTCTCAAAGAGATAAAATAGTAGAGATAATCAAGTGCTTCAATAAGAATTTAAAAACATTGAAAAAAAACACATTTCAATTTAAATGCAATGATGGAAAGTAGATTTATAGATGCAAACATGCTGTATAGATTCAAACATCTTTAAAGTAGTTTTACAGTTCCAAATTAAAGGCAATAATGGAAAGTAGGTTTATAGATGCAAACATATGTATTCATCTTTCTATGCCACTCATAAGTGATTGGACGGCCATGCTTTGATCACTTACAATTAGGTGTGTAGAGAATGAGAAGGGGTGTGATATTTCAAGAGGGATGAGGCAACAAGGAGGAAGAGGATTAAAAAAATGAAGTCAAAAGAATGAAGGTCAAAACAATGCCTATACTTTTAGATATAAAGCGCATCAATAAGATTCATAGATATGGAAAGACTTGGAAAACCTATTACACTTGTGGTGAGCATTTAGTGTGTAGCCTATTGTAAAGCACATCATGACCCTATCATGATAGATGGTGGTTTGATAATCTCATATGAAAAGATCATAATAAGGGCCCATAGGCTTGATTGGAATGAGCAAAGGGGGGGCAACAAGGGAGGGGGAAACTTGTAATGTTTAGTAAATAATAAAAAATGAATATCCCCTATTTTACTCAAAGTGTAAGGGATCAAAATTAGATAATATCCTTGTATTACATAAAGTGTAGGGTATGAAAATTACTCCTCCCTTTCACCAAAAGAAGAGCTTATAAGTTACTAAATCTTCAATTCTAGCACAAAAAAGCAGACAAGCCTATGAAGGAGGTAGATAGTGATGGACTATACATCTCACCCCAACATTCACTTGTCTAAAAAATATTTGACTATAAATTGACTAGATAAGAGTGATACATTGTTGAAGGAGTATTTTACGACTCAATATGACATGAACTGATATATATCAAGGGGTTTGAAGGGACTGATTGGGTTGGATGGGTAGCTTCCGATGAAACATTGCACCTCCTTCATTACAAGTAGCTCAAAACATTATGCAAACTGTCATCAGACACAGATGCCTATAACTTCTAAAAAATACATGAAATCAAAGATCCAGATACATGTAGAGATGCTCCTTAAAATGGGATTCGCGCTGATATAAGTTTCGTAAGAAACACAGAACCGGTTGATAAGTTATGGACATTTTACTAGAAGGGGATAAAAACTATCTTAAAACTAAACAGACACACACAGAGAGTCATAACTTTTGATAAAAAACTTGAATACATATATTGATGCCTCTTGAAGAGAGCTTCGCATTGATATAAGTTTCATCAAAATCGTAGCATCGATCAGGAAGTTATGATCAAAACACTAACAGGGGGTCAAACAGTCATGAAAAATACCTACCCCTTCTATTGATGCTGACCTGGGAGAATACTCCCTCCATGCTCAGACTTTATCAACGATCCAATTCCCATAGAGGTTGCTTAGGAGAGAAGTAAGAGCTTTCTTCATCGCTCAGGAAACATATGAACCATGTATGCACAATGAGTGCTTGAATAGAAAGAACTTTTGAAAACTTTGGAAGAGAGAGAAAGAACAAAGCAATGGAAAAAGGGGAGAGACACTCAAGGGAGATAACCTGAAGTGAACTTCATTATCAATAGAGTGAGACTCTACTCAATCCAACTCAAAATACTACAAGCACAAGGGAGAAGAAGAGGTTTCGTACATACAAGAGGGAGCGGGAGCTCCAAGACTACTCATAGAAAGAGAATGAACTAGAGAGAGCTATATTCAAGATTCTACATAAGAGGATAACTACAAGAGGGAGACAAGAGGATCATTAAAGAGGCTTGAGGAGACTAGAGCTACATTAGCATGAGGCTTAATGGTGGAAGAGATGTTGAACAAGGTAGAGGAGGGCTCCTTTTATAGAGATTTGTCACCCTTCTTCACCCATTTACAATTGTTGCTCTGTAGATTCCTTTCCCCATCAATCACATAAGCCCGTATGTCACCATCCATGTCCTTTTTGGCTACTCTTGACATGTGTCCCATCAAAAGATGCTCAAGACTCTTAAAATATTGAGAAATTCAAGAGTCTCCCTACATGGAGGCCATAGGGACCCTCTCTTTTCCATATGTCCACATCCTCCTTATTCCACATAGGAATTCTATAAGGATTCGTTTTGACTGCACACTCTTCCACACTCATCCACATGCTTGGCATGTGATCTCTCTTACATTATTGGAACACATGGACATGAGACCCACCTCTTAATATGACTCACTCTTCCTATTTTCTAAAAACCCCATAATATCCCATATACAAATAACTCTCATCCCAGACCCAAGTATTTATCATTCATACACATGGTATTTACAATGATCCATCCACTCATCCTCTTAATCTCATACACAATATCTTAGAAAATGGAAATAAGTGAGACACTGACTAAGAAATTTAGGTGAGCGGACCCGAGCTAGCGGCCATAGTTTAGGTGAGTGGACTTAGGCGAGTGACTATAGTTTAGGCGAGCAGAACAAATTAGTTTGCGTTCTTTTTTTTAATTAGATCTCTAAGGTTCAATGTTATCATTTATCTACACAATTTATGAAAACTCCACAGTGACCATCTTCTTCATCTTCATCTTCATCACCATCTTCTTCTTGACACATAGAGCTCGTCGGCTCAAGCCCCTCCCCTCCATCACCTCAAGCCCCCCCTCACTCCATCACCTTTGCCTAGCTTGCCTCCCACTACTAAGAAGGAATTGAGAAGGCCTTGAAATCTCATTGGTAGATGCAATCATCTCGACTGTGGAATTTCGGCAACAAACAGGCATGTGGTGTCACCTGTCTCACATTAATCCATCTCCTTCTCTGCCTTAATGCACCCCCTCGGGATGATTCCATAGTTGAAACTAGCAATCACTCGAGAAATTAGGCAGCTCAACTGAGTCATCGCCAAGCTCTCCATCATCAGCAAGTGACAACGAGCAACACTCCCCTTTCGGACGCATAGCACCACCAGCCGTAACTTGCAGATGCAAAAGTTCAAGCTCATGAATCCATGACACCCCATGGATTCCAATTCCACCCTCCAGATTCTCCACGGTGTAGCAGTTGCGATGACGGAGCTCATTTTTGAGAGGATGGATCGCGAAATTCGCGCACAACGTAGGCGAGCGGACGAAGAGCTTGCGTGATGTGCCATGATTTATAGAGCGGGGAGTGTCGAATCATGCCGGCGTGGAGTCCTCTCGGAGGAGGGGCAGACATCGATGGCAAGCAACAGCAGGAGGAGGAGTAGTTGCTACTGCTAGTAGTGACAATCGACGGAGATTGGGGCTAAAGGCAACGCCATTTGTGCCTAGCGCAAATGGCTCAACCGAGAGCAAATTTATTTATTTATTTTTTTGCAATTTTTTTTTCGGGGCTGGTCAGGCTGCCAAAAAATAAAGGGGACCAAGGGAGTACAAAAAAAAGGGGACGGGGGTCGACCATGGGCTCACACCCTCGATCAATGCTTATAGAGCAAAAACTGGCTAAAGCCAAGTACACAACTCTTTTAAGGAAGAGCTCACCACCGGGGACCTCTCCGCCCGAAGTTAGTTTCCTTCCTCTATGCTCCCTTCTTGTTGGACTTTCATGTAGTTTGGTGGATCAAGAGTAATTTTGGAGTCAAGGATCATCACTTGGGTGGAGGCAACATAGTTACGCAACTATGTCCTGTCCGAAAAGACACGTTCCAAAAGCTCATTGATTGTGTGGCATTGGGTTCACAAATTCCATAGCTCATTCAATCCCACCTAGGAGAGAAAGGAACACACATACATGGTAGGAGGTGGAGATTCTATAGCTCGTTGCATGGAGAGTAAGGCCCCCATGGTGGGGAGAGGCCTTTCACTACCTGCGTTCGCATAGAGTGTGATCACTCGCCTAAACACGCTTGGATCCGCTTACCTAAACTGTGGCCGCTCGCCTAAATATTTTACTCAGAGCCACTAGGCTATCACTTGATACTCACACTCTTATCAAACATAGAGAAAAGCAACGCCAATGCCATGTAAAAGATAGAAAATTTCAACATTGATGCACTTGAATATCCTTCCACAAATAAGCAATTTGTATTAGTAAATATGTGAACATACTTTATCTTAAATCGTTCTAGACTTGTAATCTCAGCATGGTCATGTAGCATAGTAGGTTTGTTAATGGAAGAAGATTTTTAATTTCTATTCAACCTTGATGCACTTGTATATCCTTCCACAAATTAGCAATTTGTATTAATAAATATGTCAACGTACTTCATCTTAAATCATTCTAAACTTGTAATCTCAGGGTGGTCATGTAGCATAATAGGTTTGTTACTAGAAGAGGATTTTTAATTTGGGGGTTGACTTGGCCATTTAAGGTTAGGGGGGGTTTAACAATACTTATCTAGTATAATTATGGTATGTACGTGTATGGAGGGGAATTTTAAAATCAAAGTTGTAGCATGTATACATATGATAGAACGGAGAAAGAATTATACCAATACTGTAACTTTTGAAATATGGGGATATTTTAATGTGTGCTTGCTCCAATTATGAAATGGTTGTTTATAGATTGATTTCCTTGGGTTTGTCATCAAGACATGAATGCTCTTAGATCTTTAAAAGTAGAGGCAGACATAACTTTAAAAAAAGCAAATAGTAGGATTAACAGAATCGAGTTTTATTGATGCAAGCACATGTGGGAAAAACAAAATAGTGTTAGCATACCTATATAGGAGTCACGCAAGGTTTCATTTGATAGTGTAACTTTTGAATATTTCTAGTATAGCCACATTTCTATGCCACTCATAAGTAACTTTTCATTTGCTAATGCAACTTTTGAATATTTCCACATTTCTATGCCACTCATAAGTAATTGGACGCACTTTGATCTCATGTAATTAGATGTGTGAAGGGGAGGAAGGGGAGGTGAGATTTTAAGGAGAAATGATAGCAGATCAAGGAGGAGGAGAGGGACGAGGAGGACTACTAAGACAAGAAAGTCTAATGAAATGAAGTTCAAAACAACCCCGATATGTTTATATAGAAGCACATTAATGAGATTGATTTGTAAGGCTGGATATGGTGGAAAAATGTATTACACCTATAGTGACTTCTTTAGTGTTGTATCCTATTGTAAAGTGCATAATGCCACATGGTAATTGGTCAGCCCCATATGCAAATACCACATGGGTTGCATGTGCTAGAATAGTAAAGAGGGAATATTTTATTATTTTACTTTTGTTTTAGAAGGAGATGAGGACGTTTGAAGAAAGGGGGAACCTTTACATGAGTGGGTGAATTCACCTTCAAAAGGCCCAATTGATAGAGAACATGTCACAAAAGTAAAATGAAAGGATGGTAGCTTTAATAACTTGAAGAAAGAATTCAAACTGCAACACGCAAACAATGTGAAGATGAATATGATGCAATAATGGCCAGCTCTCTAGAAGTAAAGTTGGAAAATCTTGTCACTTCATTAAAAAAACATGATAAGAAATTCAAATATTTGCAACATTTTATAATATTCATATGGCTACCGAAAATATAAGAAATAGCCGTCGGGACCTGAGAACCACAACACCGGCAACCATCCGTCCTAATCATAACTCCTCCATGGCCAAGAACTTGAGGCGCCCGGGGAGGGGGGCGAGTATGAGGCCAGCAAAATAAAACCTGATTTCCAAATGCTTTATGAGAGCAAATGTCACTTAATATGGTATGCCCCACCCATAAGCTCAATCTTGACGAAAAGGCCCGGTTCTAATGTGGAGAGAGAGAGAATGTTCATGGGCTGTAATTACATCCAAAATGCATCTAAAGGGCAGTAACTGAAGCAGGCCTAGTTACGCCCTCCAATGGATACAAGGGCCTATTCCCACTCGCAGTTATCCGCTCAGGTATTGACAAAAGTGCGCATTTCAGTTGGGTTCCAAGGGTAGAAGTGCCCGTCAGGGGACTTTTTGTGAAGAAAAACAGGTTAAAACATGGGTTTAACTTAACGGTTGACAGTGTGGATGATAATTTAAGAAAATTTTAGGATCAAGAAAGGCTCCTATACAACAGTCGTACCCCTTTGAAAAAAGCCCTAGTGATATTGAGCAAAAAGTACAACTTTGCAGTGCAAAGGTAGACTATTTCATGCGGAAACACATGAAAGCATTATTGTTTAGGCTACTTGGTGGATAACAGAGTGCATGCCAATCGAAATGCGATTATGTTTTTAACCTTAATGTAACTGAACTACTTATAGCTTAGTCATAGGAAAAGTGCCTCAACCTCAATACTCCAAGATTGTACTTAAACACCCTAGTGAATTCCCGAGACATGCTCGACTGTGATTTCTGGCACGGCATCAGGGATGCATGTCTTGTACAAGATGGTGCAAGTCACAGCTCTAGCTGCAAACTGTCCAAGAGCTTGAAAACTTCACCGGTTAGCAGTGAATACAATGACTGACAAGGTGCTGAAATTGATGGTAGCAAGGTGGGGCATATGATGCCCACACGTTGTCTCTTGCACCCATGGAGCAACCAGGGATGTGCCATCTCCTTTCCAGCCAAAATGCCCGAAGTACATGTCACGGGAATGCCATATATGGATGAACTTGGCACTCACTCAGTTTGGTCATCGTTTCCAAACCCTAGCTTGTGCTACAATTGTAGGTTTAAAAGCCTCACCATCATCCTTCAAATCAGTATCAGTTCATTCTCTTTCTCTCTTTCACTTTCACTTTGAGACTCTCTCACTCTCATTCTCACTCATGCGCCCATCCACTAGCAAAAGAAGGCATCTATTACAAGGATTGTTGAGAGCTCACCCCCATGTATGAGATAGATTCACCCTTGGACACTTAAATTATATAGAAAAAACCAAATTAAAGCTACTATTGTACTTTTAAAAGCCTCACCGTCATCCTTCAAATCAGTATCAGCTAGTTCTCTTTCTCTCGTTCGCCTTCACTTTGAATCTCTCTCATTTTCAATGTCACTCATGCACCCATGCACTAGCAAAATAAGGCATCTGTTCAAAGAATTGTTAAGAGGTCCCCCTTGTATGAGATGGATTGGCCCTTGGACACCGATCCAACTTTTAATGCTCGTGTATCTTTTAGACACTGCTACCACAAAGGAACCATATTCACATGACACTCCATGAAAACCACAAAAAGAAGTAATGAGAATAGCGCCCTGCTATTGCCAGCTATGTTCACCGTAACATTCAAACAAAGTCAAATTCAGAGCTCAGGTTTCGAAATTATCAATGTCACTATAGGTGACACATCCAGCACTCCCTGGTTGAGCAATAAGACAGGAAGTTCTAGGAATGCTATTATCTTGGATTTCCTAGGCCTCCTGAGATTACAATGCCAACTTTTGCAATAGTTGATATTTTTTCAGAGGATTCTATCAAGCAAATATTAAAGAGACATCGTACACTTTAAACTGGCCATAAATCGAAGGTCGTCACCTCGGAGAGAATGGCTAGAGACTACTATAGGACATATCAAGAAAGATATCAGAGCAGGATGGACAAGAGTACCCTTACTGTGAAAGGTTGATGGTTTGTGTCACAGCTGAACCACGATAGCTGTTTTAGTAATACAGGATGACACATCCAAGTCATTTCCAATGCGCATCCTCGACACCCTCTCCCATGTCGCCTGAGATCCAGAGAGCTCACAAACGGTGACAAAATCCAGAACCTGACCAAAAATCTTGAACATCTCTACCCCAAAAATTTGGTCTCCCTCGGACACAAAGACCGCATTCCAATCGAGAGGAGCATCAGGGTGACTAGAGATTTGCAGCCAAGTTTGCAAGCTAGGGTTGAACTCCCACAACATCCTTGTGGCTTTCTCCATACCATTGCCCCCACCACCACTACCTGTCTCTCTGCCCCCCCAAGCTACCCCCAACAAGAAGACC
Organism: Dipteris shenzhenensis; assembly: GCF_047967505.1. NCBI lineage: Eukaryota > Viridiplantae > Streptophyta > Polypodiopsida > Gleicheniales > Dipteridaceae > Dipteris > Dipteris shenzhenensis. The sequence goes on along the minus strand of NC_141607.1, from coordinate 52,286,285 downwards.
CTTCCTTTGCAAGACACAAGCTTGGGGATGTACTCATGGAGACGTGTCAGGGTGTTGGAAACCTGGATGCTAGTCCATATATTGAGGTCAAAATCATAAGCTGCCAGCTTGTCTGTCTCAGAGTAGGCATAGAATAGGCCATTGCAAACTACCCCTGCACAGGTGACACCATGGTCTGGAGGCAGCTTTGCTATTTCCCTCCATGTGTTAGTGACAGGATCATAAACTTCTGCAGAAAATAGAGGCTCATTCCACACGCCTTGGCCTCCTACCACGATCAATCCATAGCTCCTGGTGTCCTTGTCCGATTTTTCCCAGAAATGGGCCGTCTCCCTCAGAATAGTTACACCACTATCTATTTCTGAATTCGTGTTTCCTGGCGGATGAGAGAGGACTGGATTGATGCCAGCGGCCCTTGCTGCAGATTCCCTTCGATCTTCATCCCTGTCATATGAGATTTCCCCCACAGTACCCAGATTGCACCACCCTCTTTCACTTTCAGACATGCTGGAGCCTTTTACAACTCCTTTAGACCCTTCGTGCCTGTAGCTACCAAAGCTTCTGCTGCTTGAATCCCTTATAACCCGCCCATCTCGCAATTCGAAAACCCCAGCCACAGCCATGGCCCGAGCAGCTCCCATGGAGCACACTTTGGTCCATGAACCTGTAGAAGGATTGTAAACAAGAACAGCCTTATGGGTCTTCATTGTGTTCTTGTCAGGTCTGCCATGGCGACTGGGCGAACTTGAGCAGCCACCGATGACATAAACCAAGCCATTGAGAGAGGCGACGGAGAAGAGAAATTTGCCGGAGAGTATGTCAGCTCGAATTGAATGCCATCGATCAAAGGTTGGGTCTAGTGCGTGGATCTCACCTGTGGAAACACCGTCTCTGGAGAGACCAAAAAGGAGAAGCCAAGGCTTCCGAGAAGACAACTTCTCCCTGGTTGCAAGGAAGTGAGGAGACATAGTGAGAGCTCTCCATTTCCTGCAGACTAGGCGTGCACTTGCGAGGGTGCTGAAGGGTGTTCTAGCCAGGCACATTTCCACTACATCGTCTGGCAATCGAGGATGATGATCGATCCCCGAGTTTGCATCGCCTTCGGTCTGCAAGCTCTCTCTTGCACTCTTCTTGTTGCCCCAGTCCTTCAGCCTGCTAATCTCTATCCCGCCTTTGGCAAAGCATCCGCACGGTTGTCTTCCACTCGGCCTATCGTCCTTCAACTCGTCTGCTCCAAGTTGTTGAATCGAATCGGCCATCCCAATCTCCTGCAACATGTAATTCTCCTTGCTGCTGCAATCAACTTCTTCAAGATACGCAAGCTGTTTCCCCAGCGGGCTCCCCCAAACGCCTCCATCTCTGTTTATTCCTAGAGGATATCCACCTGCGTCGTTCTCGTTTGTTCCTGACGGGCACATTTCCGTAGCTTCATCTCTTCCACAACTTCTCGTACCTCGATCTTTCAGCCTCTCTGTCCCGCCATTGGCAAAGCATCCGCATTGTTGTCGTCCACTGGGTCTCTCGTCATTCAATCGGTCGACTCCCAACTGTGCAGAATTAGCCGTGCTGATCTCCTGCAACGGCTCTCTGCTTTTGTCCTTGCTCAATTCCAATGGTTCCGCGTAACCGAAATGGTTTCCCAGCGGCCCGCTCCGCCTGCACGCTGCGTCTTGATCTCTCCCTGCATCCCTACCCGCATCGTTTTCATTCGTTCCTGCTGTGGTAATCTCAGTAGCGTGATCTCTCCCAAGGTAGGCGTGTCTTGCTATCCTCCCTTGGAGGCCAAAACATCCCATCAAATTCCATCGTTCGTTTTCCACAGTATCTGCATCCATGAGTGCGTCTACAGGACGTTCGACAATCCCTCTGAATACCTCTTCTCCTGGCGAAGTTCCGCTTTCTCCGTCTCGGTCATTGCTGCTAGGTCTTTCAATTCCATCAGCATCTGCGTCTAGCCGCTGACGCCACCACCTGAGTTTCAAGCTGACGGAACGAATGAGCTTGCGAGGAACGTATCGTGGAGACTCCAGGTCGGCCAAGGTCACATTCATTCGTTTATCTTGCGGTGGCCCCATTATTTCCTCGCGTCTGCAGCTGGTATCATCCTGAGCTGTACTGCTTCTTGAAACAAGCAGGGAGACGGCCATCTTAACCAACACAAAGCAGAGCTATCTATTGACGCGAGGAGAGCGCACCGAAACGGCAGGACAACAAATCAAACCGGCGACCCTCAGCCGAGCCTGAATCAAAAGGTTGGCAAGGGGGGCAATTGAGCCACCAAGGCAAGTCTCTACACAGCGCCATCGGGGGCCAAAGGAAGGGGCGCCAAAGGGAAGGACAAAATTGGAGAGAGGGGCAGCGAGAATTAATGAGCAGGGCTGACAGGGGGAGCCCTTCAATATCGGAGGGGACAATGTAAGAGACAGAAAGAGAGACAGGCAGGGGGAGAGAGAGAGTGGCAGCTATGGCGTGGCCATGGAAGAAGACGCCAAGCCAAGGCGATGGCTGGCAGGCAGGAAGAAGAAATGTGAAAGCTGAGTGTGTTGAGCAAGTAAGGAAACGTAAAGAGATGGCGAAGAAGCAGAGGAATGCTGTGAGGAGAGGAGGCCAGAGCTATGAAGTGCGTAATTCTGCAGAAAAAAGACGAAGAAGACGAAGACGAAGACGAAGAAGAAGAAGAAGAACATGAAGCTGAAGAAGAAACCGAAGCAAAACTGAAAAACTGTTTTGAATTCTTTCTTAACTTAACCCCATTCCTTAACCTTTTTCACAAAACACATCAGCCTTTTTGGCCCCTCATTCTTCATTGTGGCTTTTGGACTTCTTCTTCCGCTTGAATAGATTTCCCAACGCCCTTCCAAACTCATTCAATGTCTTCAATTTCAAACCTGTCTCTCTCTCTCTCTCTCTCTCTCTCCCTTCTCTCGATGTGCTCTCAGCTCTCCTTCATTCAATCTTTTCCCTCGTACATGAAAACCTGTCTCTTCCTCCGTAGCCTTCACACTCTTACAGGGCATTCCTCCTCGGTTCCCCATAATTCTCAAGGAGCACACATCTCATGAGAGGATTTGTGGGTGGTCGTTAGAAAAGATTCCCACAAGTGTTAGCTCCTGTAATCCACGCTCATCATTGACAAAAAACTTTGCAGCAACAAGCCCAACTTCACCTCACAAAACTTTAGCGATATAGTAGGAACAAGCTCCTACATTTAAGAGCACTCTCACTCAACCCTGCTTCATGAAGGGTGTTCCCACCTTCACAACATCACATCATGTTCACTCACTTGTTGGAAGATTGCCATTGCATTGGTCTCTACAATTGCATTTATTAGGTGGGTGTGAGCCTTGTCCTCAACTCATGCTAAAAAAGCCAAATTCATGAATCACTTTTGGAACAAGGTGAATTACATTCAAGTGGCCTGCCTTTAGGACAGGTCAATGTTTGTGTAAATAAGGGAGTGATCAGACCAATAAATGAAATTAGATGTTGATTTGGTGAGTTACACCAAATGTGGTCTATTGTTGACCCATGAATAGATGTTGGTTGTTGAATTAGTTGTTGCAGATTTCTTTCTTCCATGAATGTTGAGAGTTTTTTATTTCTGTTGTTGGAGTTGTAATAGTTACTGTTGAAGTCTCCTATGATGATTGTTTTTGTGGATGTTTGTATTGTGCTTAGTAGTGTTTCTAGGCAAGAAAAAAGAGTGGATGTTTTTGTAGAGGGGGAATTGTATACGTTGACTATAGCAATTGTTTCTAGGTTGTTGTCCTTAAAAAATGTCAATAAGCATTGGAAACCATCTTTAATGAGATCTTGTTGTTTTAGCAATTGTAGTTCCTTCTGATAACAAGTTGCGATTGTTTTAGCAATTGTAGTTCCTTCTGATAACAAGTTGCAAACAAACAAACCCTAGTAAATGGAGAATGCTTTATGTCTTGACATGCAATTCTTGGAGACAAAGTACTCTGGAAGCAAGTATGCTTTTGTCCGAAAGAATGTCATGAATATGTGAATGTAGGGCACGAATGTTTAGTGATTGAATTGTTTTGTGTGGAGTGCGTGTGCTGAAGAAGTTTATTTGTTGTGTAGCCCATCTTCTATTCATTTGCAATTGTTGAAGTTCTTTGAGAACATTTGCGTCTACCTTAATGTGTTTTGGTTCTAGAGGATGAATTAAGAACAGATGTTCTGGATTTCATATACGCGATAGTGCTGTGTATGTTAGGCCATGGGATTTGATGTATGTTGGATCAAAGGCAAGAGAATCCATGGACAGTCCTTGTGAGTGATGGATTGTTCTAGTAGCGGCGGGTTGGATAGGGAATTGTGTGCACGAAATTGTGTTTAGATAGTTCTTTCCAACTTGGAATCTCTTGTTATTGGGAAGATTGGCGTCCAACTTTGCGGAATTTCATTATTGTAAAGATCCCTATTTTTATGCCTTGTTTGCTTTCTGATGTTGTCATTGTTGAACAATATCCAAACAACTTGTGGATTTGTGTGAATGTTAGACTCCTTGAATATTCCATCAGCTCCATTTACCAATCCATCTAGTATGTCTAGGTTTCCTGAGCAAATCTCTATTATCATGTCCTTTTTTAAATGGAGTTTTTTGTGCAAGCCACTTGTGTTTTTTGGGTCTAATGGTGGTGTCACTTTCTTATTGCAAGTTTTGTGTTTTTTATCTTTTGCAAGGAGAATATGCGGGTCTCCTTGCAATACCTCGAAAACTTCCTTGTTGTGGATATCTTTTGCTGCGTTGGTGTAAAACAAATGAGGGATTCTATGTTTATGAGGTGGTGTATGATGGAATTTCAAATTTATGTAAGAAATGTCCTCCAGGGTTTGTTTTCCTATTCTAATGTTGTTAAGTATTCAAATGTATTCGGATATTTTTTTGTCTCATTGGTTTGGTTAGTTCGTAAATGAATCCCAATAAGATCTAATTGGTGGTTTGTTTGTGTTCTTTTCAAGGAAAATCCAAGAATCTTTTGTGGGGCTTGCTTGGCATAGGTCTCCACACAAGAGTACATCAATACCACCAAATGGTTGTAAATGATTGTGTCTTATTTCTCTTAGGCGCATGTCTGCCGCAATGAGGGTACTATGGCCAATTAGTGAAATTTCATCAAACACCACAAGTTGAAGGTCGCGATATAGTAGTGATAGCTCTTGATCCTGCTGAGAGTGAAGTGTATGTAAAGAATGAGGGAGAGAGATAGGAGACTCAAGTTCAGCTTTCTTCACAACACACAAAAAGAGAGAGGACACAAGGTTGGAGGGTGAAGCCTTTCTTCACTTTTGCACACAACAACAATACAATAGAAGAGGGAAATACCCTATATGTCAAAACCTAGAATACGCGGTTCATATGTGAACCCAAACCAAAAACATATGTGGTAGTCTAACTACACCACGAGTACAACTAACATAGGCGATGACATAAATGATAGTCATCCAGGAGATATATCGGGGGTAGAGCTTGATATCTCAACACTCCCCCTCAAGCTCAAATCCATCTCACGTACACCAAGCAAGCTCCTAAATCTGCGAAGCTTCTCGGTACCCAATGCCTTCGTAAATATATCAGCCACCTGCTCCTCAGTGCTGACATAGACAAGATCAATCTCACCAGCTAGAACCTTCTCTCTCACAAAGTGATAATGCACCTCAATGTGCTTCGTTCTAGCATGATAAACTGGGTTATTAGCAAGCATGATGCTGCTAATGTTGTCACAATGAATGACAACTGCTGCATGAACTGACTGTCCCATATCTCCAAGTAGCTTCTGTAACCAAGCTACCTCACATGCAGCCATTGCTGCACCCCTGTACTCAGCCTCTGTGCTCGACAAGGCAACTGTTGGCTGCTTCTTGCTACTCCAACTGATGGCACCACTCCCAAGGGAAAACATAAAACCACTAGTAGATCTCCTGTCTGAGACACTACCAGCCCAGTCAGCATCTGTGTATCCATGTACCTGTAATGCACACCCAGCTTCATAAAACAGTCCATAATGCAATGTGGACTTCACATACCGCAGTATGCGCCTAGCCGCATCCAAATGTGGCTTCCTCGGTGCCTGCATAAACTGACTCACCAGCCCCACAGAATAGCTCAAATCTGGTCTGGTTATAGTCATGTAAATCAAGCTACCTACTATGCGCCTGTACATAGTAATATCTTCAAGAAGCTCACCTGACTCTGCATTGAGCTTCACATTCTGCTCCAATGGAACAGAGATAGGCTTACAGCCTGTCATCCCATATTTGGACAGCATGTCCAAACCGTATTGCCTTTGCAACAGCCATATCCCACTCGGGGATCTAATAACCTCAATGCCCAAGAAGTAACGCAGCTCTCCCAAATCCTTCATCTCAAATTTCTGCTTCAACAGCAGCTTCACTTCATTAATGTCTGCATCACTATCACCTGTAATAATCAAGTCATCAACATAGATGACTATAAGCACAATCCCTCTGTTTGTCCTTTTCACATAAAGTGAAAAATCTGAATTGGAAATCTGAAATCCAATAGTGACAAGATATTGCCCTATCTTGTCTGACCATGCCCTCGGTGCCTGTTTTAAGCCATACAAGGCTTTGCGCAACCTGCATACAAAATCGGGGTGTGAGTTATCCTCATAACCTTCTGGCTGCATCATATAAACCTCTTCCTGCAAATCACCATGCAAGAAGGCATTTTTCACATCCATCTGATGCAAAGACCATCCCTTTGCAGCAGCCATAGCAATTACTGCTCTCACGGTTGCCATCCTTGCAACTGGGCTGAAAGTTTCCTCATAGTCAATTCCATATGTCTGCGCAAAACCTTTGGCAACCAATCTTGCCTTGTACCTGCTAACAGACCCATCAGCATTGTGCTTTACTTTGTAAACCCACTTGCAGCCAATAGCCTTCTTATCATGAGGCAAAGGCATCAAATCCCAAGTGTGGTTTGCATCCAAGGCAGCCATCTCTTCATCCATAGCTGCTTCCCAATTTTTATGCCCTGCTGCATCCTCAAAACATGTGGGCTCTGGCTCCTCTAGAACCTTGACCATATAAGCATAGTGATGTGCTGTATACCCATCATATCTCAGCCTATCAACTGGATACTTAATACGAGTGGACCTCCGTACAACTGGATCAGTTGCAGGAGTCTTTAAATCATGCCTGCTTTTCCTTGCACCAGGTGTAACAACAGAAGGAATCCCAAGTTCCTCATCAAGGCTCATTTCAGAGCCACTTGACTCTCCATCAACATGAGAGCTACCAGCAGACACATCAAACACTGGAGCATGGTCCACTTTTTCTTTTCCCTTATGTGATACCTGCACAACACTATCAGGACTGCCATGTGACGATTCACTAGATCTCAATCTCCCTGTCCATGCATTAGATCCACTAGTAGAGGACTCTCTGGGTCCACTCAAGGCTTGAGATTGCTGCTCTGGATTTATTGCAGCATTCCCATTTCCTGCATCTGCATCTCCTACCATAACAGTTGGTGCATACCAGCTGCTCATTTCATCAAAAACAACATCTCTGCTCACTTGCATTTTGCGGGTGGAAGGGTTATAACAGCGATACCCTTTCTGGTGCTGAGCATATCCAATAAAGATGCATTTTTCTGCCTTTGGATCCAGTTTTGTTCTCTTCTCATCAGGAACATGAACATAAGCTATGCAACCAAATACCTTCAAGTGAGAAATATCTGGTTTTTGGCCTGTATACATTTCTTCAGGCGTCATGCCATGGACAGCTGCAGTGGGGGTTCTGTTCATAATATAAACAGCAGTTGCTACTGCTTCAGCCCAAAAATAATCAGGCATGTTTTTCTCATTTAGGATCGCCCGTCCTACTTCTGCAATATGCCTGTTCTTCCTTTCTGCACCCCCATTCTGCTGAGGGGTAGACCTGCATGAGTACTTCCTTTGAATTCCCTGTTCTTTCAGATATTCACAAAATTCTTCTGAAAAGTACTCTCCCCCTCCATCAGATCTTAGCACTTTAATATGCACACCTTTCTCTTTTTCAACCATGGCCTTAAAAGCCTTGAAATGGCTGAACACTTCACTTTTGTGCTTCATAAAATAAATCCACACCTTCCTAGTGTAGTCATCAATAAACGTCACATAATAATGGCATCCACCAATAGAAGCAGTTTTGGTTGTCCAAACATCTGAATGGATCACTTCCAAAGGTCTTCTGCTCACCTTAGCATTTTTGGGAAATGCATGTCTGGCCTGCTTACCCATTTGGCATGCTTCACATACCTTTTGCATTCCCTCAACTCTGAATTTAGGCAAACCTGCAACAATGTTTTTTGTTTGCATAGATTTCAGCCTTTGTATATTCACGTGCCCAATGCGCTTGTGCCATATCTCAATATCTGCAATGACACCTCTCCCATGCGCAAACATAGCAGCTTTCACCTCAGGCATATCAACATCCAAGGTGAACATTCTGCCATTTTTGTTGCCTTTCGCAACCAAGCGGCACTTATTTTTCAAGTCCTCAACAAAGCATCCATCAGGATTAAATCTAACCTGCAGACCTTGCTCAACCATCTGGCCTACTGAAACCAGGTTCTTAGTGATTTTTGGAACATGAAGTACATCTGCCAAGTACTTCGTTTTGCCATCCTGCATAGCCAATGGCACTTTACCAACCTGCGTAATTGGGTGCGCAGTATCATCACCTGTTTCAACATAACCTGGCTTATCCAAATTTCTAACATCATGAAACCACTCACCATGACTGGTCATGTGGTTAGAGGCACCTGAATCAACATACCAAACATCATTGCAAGCTGCAGCATCTCCTGACATGGAGTTAACCATATGCTGCATCACAAAAAGGTGCTCATTTCTGTCGTCACCATGCCCACTTGATGATGCATAGTTGCTTTACTGCAACTTCCCACTTTTGATGTCATTCTGTTTTTTATAGCATGTATTCTCCTTGTGTCCAGGCTTTCCACAATAATAGCATTCTGTGCTGCTATTTACTTGCTGGTTCCTTTGCCATGAACCACGGCCTCTTTGGTTCCCCTGGCCTCTAGAACTACCACGTCCTCCTCCATAGGACTGGTTTTCCTGTTGTTGCTGTTGGTTCTGATTTCCTGCCCGGCCACCAAAACGGCCTCTTCCTCTACCTCTGCCTCTACCTGTATTCGAGTAGAAAGCAGTCTCTTGAGAAGTTGAGGTGGCTGAACCACCATTCCTTTGCTCTTCACTCAGCAAGAGAGCAATAAGTTCCTGAAAATCAGGAAATGTTTCACGGACTCCAATGGATGTCCGAAACTGTGCATAATCTTTCCCAAGACCATTCAAGGTCACGGACACTAAGTCCTCATCATCAACAGGTGCTCCAATGGAGGCAAGAGAATCTGCAAGGCCTTTCACCTTCAAGGAATACTCATTTATATTCAAATTTTTCCTTTGCACATTGTGCAACTCCTGCTTTAGCTGCATCTTTCGTGCTTTGGTGTCTTTGAAAATGCTAAGTGGGGAAAAGCCTTCGGATGGAGCAATTGCAATTGTTTGATTTTCAAAGTCAACAACTTGTTGACTTGTATAGATTCCATGCACTAAAGTGTCTGTTTGAATGTCCTCCTCAATTGTGGTATTGTCTTCAAAGTTGGTCTCGTTGTCTAATGTGTCTTTACATTGGATTTTTTTTACATGCTCTTCCCAAAGTGTATTTATACATACATTGTTTTCTTTGTACAATGAGTTTCTAACAATTCTTTCAATGCAACCATCGCGAATGTTGGTTGAATAACTCCACTCATGTAACTATGTTTGTAAGAAAGTTTGCATTTGATTGCAATTGCAATAGTATCGTTCACACTTAGGAATCGTGGTAGCACTCATTGTACTCTCCCTACATCTGCAAATACATTCACAACGCTGCCATGCAATCCAAATTGTCCTTCGTAAGTTAGTTCACAAATTTGAGCAAAAGGTATTCGAATAGACACTAAGCGTGCTTCAATATCATTCAAACCATTAGTGTAGGGTAGGATAGGCACCATTTTCAAATTTGTTGTGCACATTGTTGGAATCTTTAGATTTTTAACATCTTTATAGCATGGCGAGCACATAAATTTGTCTATTGAGTTGCATTGTGCAATATTTATTCCATTTGTCTCTATGAAAATCCTCATATTCTCCTTTAATTTGTTCATTTTTGCACGAAATGTTAATGTTCCACAACATATGCATGCAAATCTTGGAGTATCTTGGATTTTCTTATAAACATTTTCAACTTTTGAGATTACTCTTCTTTTTCTCTTCTTATTTGAATTTGATATTTGCACTTGGCATTATTCTAACTCATTGTTTTCTTTAAGCACAAGTTTTTTGAGCTTGTAAATTCTATTCACAATACTTTGCATAGTGTAAGGACATTGGATTTTGCTATTTTTGAATAAATTTGCAATGTCCTTTGCACAGAATGTTGGATTTGCACAGAGTAGAACTTGCAATAGTTTGTTATCTTCTTCATTCCATATGTTATACGTTCTTTTATCTTGCAAATGAATCAATGGAATAACTAAGGATAGTTCTTTTGACTCATCTAGTAATAATGTCTTCGAATCAATACGTTTAGATTTTCCTATTATTACTTTTTTTGAAAGGTTTATCCCATCAAAGAAATACATAGTGAAACTTGTCCCAAAAATTTCATGAGTACGTTTTACAATGTCTACTACTATTGCACATGAAGTCGAAGAGTATTGAAGTAGATCACTAATGTTCTCCACTTTCAAAGTTGAGCCCATAGGAATTTTTTGAAGTATATGCCATGTTGCACAATTTATTTGATTGTCCGAGGAGATATTTTCACTAAGTATTGTATAGAAAAAATTTGTTGGTTTTTGGTGTATAAGGTGTGAGTGAAAAAGAGGTGATGGAAGTCATTTGGAGTGATTTTGAAGTATTTTTGGTAATTTTTAATGTTTAAAATAGTAATCGATAAGGTGTGTGTGATAACAAATTCCAACAAAAGAATTAAGAAATGATGCTAGGAGTGATTTCGAAAGTGGTTTGAAAGGGGAAAACTAATGCTTTTTGCAAAACACCCCATTTTTCCTTCATTTCTATTTGTTTTTTGCATTGAGTAGATAGATCGGATAGTATAGCACCCCCCACATACAAAATTGTCCTAAATAAAAACTACAAAAATCAAGGAAACACCCAAAAACCAGTTGGCAAAACTACGCACTCGTGTGTCACTATGTTAAACTTAATGCAGCGAGTCTTCAAGTCATTGCTATAATAGCGCAATAGTCATTGCATTAATAATGAACTAAATTCTAACACCACCTACCACTTACAATTCTTACCACATGTCATTAAATGCACTAACAATTGTCAAATCAAAAAGTCAGCCCACCACGTTAGTGCTAAAGCAGCAGCTTCTAGCCCATCGTGTTATCAAGTCGCTGTGTTAATCAAGTTGCTACGTTAACTAAGTCATCATGTTATGAAGTCACCATATTAGTGCTAAAACAACAACTCCCAGCTTGTTGTGTGATAAACTCACTATGTTATCTAAGTCGCTACGTTATCGACTCACTTCATTTTAGCAAGTCGGTGAGTTAACAACTCATTGCATTAGTATCAATGCAACCACCAAAAATTGAGAGTTGGCTATTGGAGATTTAGGAAAAAATGATTTTGCATGAAAATTGCATTGTAATAAACCCCATTTTGAAATAAAATCAATGGGTGCTACCCCCACACCCCATCGAGATGCTGTCCGTAGACCTACCCTACTATGGTGTAGGGAAGCCACAAGGGTCTGCCACCCCTTGACGCCATATCAAAGAGGAATTAACTTAGAATTGGGGCCTCAACTACACTGACTAACACATGCACTTGAGATTAGGATGAGTCCTTGGAGCCAACTTTAAGATTGAGGATAGTGCCTCAAATACCCTCTTGTCAACCTACACACCTAGCTTTACATCTTGTCAACCTACACACCTAGCTTTACATCCATAGGGTTAGCAAGCTCAAAGGACAGTTCTTACGCCTTACACGAACCACCACAAGGTGACTTGTCTAGCTCAGAATAGTCCATGTGCTTGTTGGCGCAGAAGACATGAGATAAGCCTCCAATGTTAGAGCCTTAGTGGCTCCAAGCACTAGCTTTAATGATCCCCAGTCTCCTACCCCATCTACAACAACACAGCTAGATTAAGGAAACCTTTTCCAATTTTATAAGTAGGAATTTGAAAGAAATTCAAAGTAGAGAATCAAGGAAAAATGTCATGAAAAACTTTCGACTCACAAGCATAGCAAGTCACACATAGTTTGATGAGAATCCTATAAAAGTTCCACTCAAATAAAATATGGGACTTAAGGAGGAGCATGAGAATACACTATACTTACCCTACTAAAACTAACACCACTAGGGCCTTACAACAACCCTACTAACACTTTCTTACTAATAACTTACCCCTTAGATTTTCTTTTTCTTTTTCTTCTTCCTAATTTGAATGGTCACAAGTACTCAACTCGACTCACTCAAACCTTGAGGTGCTAGTTCCAAAAGAATCACTCGTCCATACTTCCAGCAATAAAATCATAACAAGGATTCACTACATCCCTCTACTGCAATGTAGCAAAAGAAGATTTAGCCCAATGCACATGAAGACTACGTCGAACGATCTTCACTGACAAGGAACCAATGACCATAACCTTTGCACGATACAGATGAGTGGATCGAGATTAGGAAGGGGCGCATGTTAACTGATTGGTTAACAATATGCCACCACTGGTTAGTGATGTCAATTAATGGATAGTGGCAAGTCCATAGAGCTAAGATTGTGCCTTGGATCCAAATAGGTCCAAGATGTTTGTAAAAGAATGAGAAAAGAGAGTGGTATAAGGGGAATAGGGTTGGCCCTCCCTTCAAAAGGTGACATTTATAAAAGGCCAAGTGGTTGACTTTGGTCTTCATTGTTGGATGCACAAGTTTGGAATACAATCTCCCTCTTCTCTTCCAAGAGTGTTTTTGGATGTTCTCTTGTTTCGTTTGTAGTGCCTTTGTCTTTTCCACTCCATCTCCATTCATTCTCCTCTTCTCCTCCGCTTCTCCCTCTCTTCTCCCATATCCCCTTTCCCTCTTTCTCTCATGGAAACACATTGCAACAATCTAAGAGCCACTTGAGTGACACTTGCAGATGACTTGTGCTTTATATTTCTCTCACAAGGAGTAGCTTGGAGTGGAGGCTCCATCAAAATTCCTTCAAGATCCTCATGACACATGGGTCACCATCGAGACCACACACCGGGAAAGAGGAAAGGCCTCTCATGTGTGACTCCCAATAATGACCTAGCTGGAGCTGCCTGCATAAAGAGTTGAAACCCCTCTAATCCAGCTCTTTGAGAAGCTAAGTCTCTACATAGTACCCTCAAGAAGTACCACTTCACCCTATTGTATGCCTTCTTTAAGTCAAGAAGGAAAATGGCTAGAGGTTGTTACTTTGCCTTGGACCAGTCCACTGCCTCCCAAAAAGTAAAGATATTATCCAGGATGCTACACTTCCGGACAAAACGGTTTATATCTCGTGAATGATGTCTAGTAGTAGATGAGCTCTCAGAATTAGGCTCAAGACATTGGCCAAGATCTTGTAAATTGTGTCAAGAAGGGTGCAGCCTCCACCTGCACTAGCAAATATCTAACCTATCTCCCCCCTTCGGGATCATGCATATCCAGCCTTTGTTCAAGGAAAGTGGGATGAATCCAGAGTTAAAGATCTCTTAATGGCTGGCTAATCTAAAGGGGGTGGATACAAACTCCCATAAGTAATGAAAGAATTGCGAACTCAAGCCTTCCTCCTCAAGGCACTTTTAGGTTGGAAGAGCCTGCCTCTTGGAGCTCCTCATCATTGAAGGGTGCCTCCAAATAGAACCATTGTTGGAACCTACTCCCATACAGTCTCTCTAACTAGAATACTAGTGGGAAAAATCTCCTTTGACCGAAAGAGTTGATGGTAGAAATCAGTGGTTATCTCAAGAATTGCCTGTGGGTCCGTGTGCATGTGTCCCTTTGAGTCGCTGAGTCGTTGTAGCTAATACATGCCAACTATGGACTTGTGGTCTAGAAGAACTGTCTGGTCTATCACCCTGCTACACCCACTTGGCCCTTGAAGAGTGGTAGGAGAACTCTAATCTATGGATCTCCAAGTCTTGTAACTCCAGTAGTGCACACTCTAGGTGGAAGTGAGGCCCCCGGTTCTGCTCCATGAGTCACTTTATAGATGCTAGGTCTCAACGGAGTGCTCTCTCACGCGCCTAAATAGTAAATTTCCATCTAAGAGCCTGGACCTAGAGACCTTGACTGCTCCACTGGATTCTCTCAACTACCCATACTACCCACCCCTCATTGGGTTTGTCCCTAAACTATCTCTAGAGCTCTATTATGACCTATTAAACCTCCACTTCTTGTGGGACATCATCTAGGATATGGATTAGAGTCCTCAATGGGACTATTCCAAACATAGAACTGCCAAAGAGTGGTCCAACATCGTGGTTCATTCTAGGATGCCAGTTGAGTAAAGCCCAATCCCCTATATAGAATATATCTGGGCACTCCAGTATCCCGTCATGACACCTCTATCCAAAGGAAAATTGTAAAATACCCAAAACCCTGGTGAACTCTAGCTCTCACCAAGGATCCCTACTGCTGATTGCAAAAATAAATTGCTCCCAAGCTCCTCTCCCCAGCTAGCATATCTATGAAAGAGGCTCCTCCCTGCTTATCCTCCATAAACTCTAGGTTGTTGAAGTCACCTCCAACAATCAATGAGTCCACCTTTGGTAGGCAATCTATCAAGCATCGTAAGAAGGATGGATAATGCTATCTACAAGCTTGAGCATACACATTCAGAATACCAATCTGGGCCTTGCTTTCTTGGAGGCCCATCCACACTCCGTGACTAGTATGAGCTCACCCTATGCAAATATCTCTAGTGCTACTTCTAGGAATACTGAAATGCATACCCTTCTACTCCTACCAACTATGGGAGACCAAACCTCTTGGACCCTCCTAGGGAGGAGATAGTGTTCGTGTGTGATGTCTATTGGTGTTGAGAACATGTTCTCCTTCATCAAGAGGAAGTCAACTAGTCTACCTAGCATAGCCCGCTATAATTCTTGGCAAAGAATTAGGTATGGCATCTAACTACGTGCATGGTTATGAAGCCCATGCATGTTCCAACTCACTAATGTTAAGCTCATGGAGTTGGGGCAGCAGGGTGAACAAGGCTTGCCTATGCATGGGAGCCTGCTTGAGGAAATCAAAATTCATTGACTTCATCGAGGGTTTGAAGGGAGAGTAATCTATATCTGTGTGCCGACAAACCAAGGTCACCACTGGCTCACTCCCTACCTTTCGTGGCCCATACTGCATGAAGGAAACATCAATGCCAAAAAGCTCAACACACTGCTGGAGTGTCCAATAGTGTGGCTGTGTGAGGACATCTTTTGTAGGCAAGCAGGTCACTACAACTACCAAGCTTAAGCCTTGCTTTGCTAGGGAGAATCCTAGCTGAAAATACATAAAGGCGCCATGAGCGATCCATAACTCAACTTGTGTCTTGGGACATATATCCTTGCATAATAAAAAATGATTAGCCAAAGGTGTAGAGATAGGTTTTGCATTCTCCATTCCAGACCTTTCCAATACCTTTTTAGTGTACTCACTCTGAGACAGTGTCAATTTG
Organism: Dipteris shenzhenensis; assembly: GCF_047967505.1. Taxonomy (NCBI): domain Eukaryota; kingdom Viridiplantae; phylum Streptophyta; class Polypodiopsida; order Gleicheniales; family Dipteridaceae; genus Dipteris; species Dipteris shenzhenensis. Next base: position 52,270,540 of record NC_141607.1, on the reverse strand, counting down.
TGGTTTTTCTTGTCTCTTGCTATTCTCATGCCAAGGATTTGATTTATAGCCCCCGAATCCTTCATTACAAATGTATTTTCCAACTTCCTCTTGAGCACATTTACATCCTGCATGTTAAAGCCTACAATAAGCATATCGTTAACACAAATTAACAAGATCACATATTTGCCATTGTGTAGTTCCTGAAAATAAACACAATGGTCTAAATGACATCTACCATAAACCTATCAGACCTCAAAAACCACTACATTGGAGCTTGCTTTAAACCATATAGACTTTTCTTCAACCTGTATACTAATTCCTCCTTTCCTTTGACCTCATATCCCTTTGGCTACTCCATATAAATCTCTTCATCCAAGTCTCCATGAAGAAAAGCTATGTTCACATCTAAGTCTTCAAAATGCATGTCCTCTATAGCCACAAGACTCAAAATAGTTCTAATTGAAGTCATTTTAACAATAGGAGAGAACATTTCATCAAAGTATTTACCTTTCTAATGTGCAGACCCCTTAAAAACAAGCCTTGCCTTGTATCTCCTTTTTCCTCCATCTTCTTCCTTTACCCTGTAAACCCATTTATTCCACAATGTTGTTTGTCCCATAGGCAAGCAAATCAAATTCCTTTGGCTACTCCATATAAATCTCTAAATCCTAGTCTCCATGAAGAAAAGCTATGTTCACATCTAAGTTTTCAAAATGCATGTCCTCTATAGCCACAAGACTCAAAATAGTTCTAATTGAAGTCATTTTAACAATAGATCAAAGTATTTACCTTTCTTATGTGCAGACCCGGTAAAAACAAGCCTTGCCTTGTATCTCCTTTTTCCTCCATCTTCTTCCTTTACCCTATAAACCCATTTATTCCACAATGTTGTTTGTCCCATAGGCAAGCAAATCAAATCCTAGGTTTGGTTTTGTAGCAAAGAGTCCATTTCCTCTTGCCTATCTCACTCCCACTCCTTTTTGGATTCTACCTACATTGCATCTTCATACATTTTTTGTTCACCACATAATCAGTCTCACAACAGAACATAATTGAAAGAAGGAGAAAATCACTCAGGTGGTCTACTTACCATCATGGACCTTCTAAGTGAACCTAGAGGAATTTGAGGTTGTTGTTGCTACTACTGCACATTCTCCTTTTTTGCAACCTTTGGAATTTCATCTCCTGTGATTTCATCAAGAATTGTGTATTCTATGTCTTCATTTTCTTTCTTCTTTTTTGGCAAGTGATCTTTAAACATAATAGTTTCATCAAATATAACATCTTTGCTCCTAATGATTTTATTACTTTCATAATCCTGTAGGTGACAACCAACTCACTAGCTCATCCAATAAAGGTGCACTTCTTGGATTTTGCCTCAAGATTTGTTCTCAATTATTTATCATGGAAACATGCTTTGGAACCAAAATTCTTCAGAGTAGAATAGTTAACCTTTTTACCTGTCTATGCCTCTTCTGGAATGCCACCATCCAAGGAACTTGAAGGCAATCTAATTGTCAAATAAATAGTTGTATTCACTTCTTCAGCCCAAAGCTATAAGGGTATCCCTGTGTGTATCTCATGCTCCTTGCACACTCCATGATTGTTATGTTCATCCTCTATGACACATGATTTTCTTATGGTGTTCTTGGAGTTTCCTTCTCTCTATGAATTCCATTGTATGAATAGGAACTATGAAACTCTTTGCTATAGTATTCACCTCCATTATTAGATCTGAGAGCCTTCAACTTCTTTGCTGTCTCATTCTCAACCATTAAAAGTTTTAAAGACATTAGATTTTATTTAAATGCAATAGAGCCAAGGTTTTCTAGTTGCATTACCAATAAGAGTAACATAATAGTGAGAACTACCAAGAGATGATACATCAAGTCGACCGATACAGATATCTATATCCACAAGATCTAGCTTTTCTCTCTTGTTTTCTTTCCCAACTCTAAGAAATCTGAATCTCTTCTATTTGCCATAAACACATTTCTCACAAAAAATCCAAATCAAACTGCTTCAAACCTGGAGATAGCTTTCTTGAGTGAAGAATCTACATCCCCTTCTCACTCATGAGTCCAAGCCTATGATGCCATAGAGCTATATCTTCTCCAGTAGAAGCTAAAGAAATAGAGGAGTAAGTAATAATCATCAATATATAAATACAACATACCTAACTTGCGTCCTTTTGCTATTACCATTGACCCTTTAATGATCTTCCACAAATTTCCTACAAATGTGGTTCTGCAACCTTCATCATCCAATTGTCCTACTGAAATTAAGTTTCTTTTTAAATCACGAACATTCCTTACCTCCTTTAGCAAAGCCATTGGTTTCCATTCTGCAATCTTATGAACACCTTTCCCTTTCCAACAACATTTAATGCTTCATCATCATCACCTAAATTAACTTCTCCAAACTCACCTTGATCATAGTCTTGAAAATAGTTTCTATGAGGTGTAGCAATGAGGTGTAGCATGAAATGAAGCCCTTGAGTCCAAGCTACCCATGCATTAGTCATAGTATCCAATAAATAATCAAGGCATCTTGCAATGGAGTACCTGCTACATTTTCTTCCTGCATATTCTCTTACTATCCATCTACTTCCTTTTTCTTTCACAACCAATCGACTTTCTTTGGGTATCCTTTCTTCCGACAATGTCAGCACTCTACATTCCCTTTGGATTTGGATATGCCTCTTCTTGACTTGTCGCAATGTCCTGTGCTCTTTCCTCTCTCCTTTTATCTTCCCCTATTCAAGATTCAAAGCATTACCTAATGTGTCACCTGCACTTTTCCATCCTATTTCCTCGCTAAGGAGACCACCAACAACATCATCAAACTTTAAAGTGTTTGACCTAGAAAAAAAGTTACTCATAGACATGACCAAGCCATCCTAGCTTTTTGGCAAAATCAGCACAAAACCAAGAGAGATCTGTTAGAGTTAGCTCAAATGTCCACCTCTCATGTAACCCACCAATATTCTGTGTACCCAATGTTGTAAGGCCCCCATATGAGGAGAAGCCATGATGGGTATCAGATATTGGGAGGGATCCCCAGTTTAGACACTGGAAGGGGTCTTAGAGTAGACCAGATGGTTATGAGACGGCTTAGGAGCCAAGAGTAGATACCCGTCTGCACAAAGGGGGGGTTCGAGGGGGCGATAGCCCCCCCGATAGCAGGGGGTCCGGGGGGCGCAGGCCCCCGGTGGGGGTCTGGGGGCAAAGCCCCCAGCGGCAGGGTCCGGGGGCTGCCGGTAGCCCCAGGCCCGACGGTATGACCTATGCGCGATCCTTCATCTGCCCGACGGCATGTTTTCTGAAGGGTCGGTTGGTCTTCCAGGCCGACTGTCTATTAGGCCGACTGCCTATTACAGGGCCGACCGTCAACCACTTACACTATATAAGTGGCCACCCCCTATCATCAGATAACCAGTTCTTCACGCTCATAGTCCTCCGTCCAGCATCTGTCTAGATCACCATCGAAGCTCTATCTGTAGAGCGCACGGGTGGACAGCCAACCATCAGTTGTATCAGCAGTTTGGTATATCAGAATTTTTGTATTCTCTCCAGCTTTCCATCGTGTACTTGCGTTTTGTTGTTATCTTCCGCTGCGTACTATTTTCTTACAAGATCAAACCTCATCGTCAAAGTTTACCCCTACAAACCTTAGTTGGCTTGTATTCATATTCAACTGATTCAAATGATCAACTATAGACCCAACTTTTGACATCTTCACATTGAATAGATGCTTCATAAGAACTAACTTGTTAGAAGCTAATGTTTTTTCATACAATGTATCCAATGTGGTCATGAAGTCCTTTGATGTGTTTTATTCAAGTACGTTGAAGGCCACTAATGCCCCCAAACACAATCGTATTGTTCTTAGTGCCTTACTATAAAAAATCTTCAAGTTTTAAGTTGACATACTCATAGGATTCTTTTCTATCCCACCTAATGGCAAGATTTAAAGGTCCTTTTGGTATAGATAATACTCAATCTACATCTTCCAATGGTGATAGTTCTTTCCATTCAACTTCTTGATTTTTAACTTACCTTCTTCCCTCATTGCTCCCACTCAACTAGGAACCTCCTTCCAAATGAGTCAAGGGATGTTGCTCAAATAAGCACTCTAATACCAGTCGTTAGGAGCAACACAATAATGGAGCAACAAAGCGGGAAGTAGAATGTATAAAATATGTAACACAAGAAGAGCACAAAATGGATAAGGAAGAGAGACACGGATATATGTGGTTCACCCAGTGTGGGCTACATCCATGGTGAAATAGCCAGCCTTGTATTTTTCTTATCCAGCAAGTGAGAAGATACTAGATACAAGATACAAGAAGTATATCCACTTCTCTCCTGCTATGTGAGCCACAACCTTTTCTTACAAATTTGGAGCAAATTTGACCACACAACTCATGCATCGATTTTCATGTATTTTTGGCTTCGAGGGTCTCTACCCCCAAACCCCTACTAAGGGGGGCTAATGCATTCATTGGTACCCCCTGAATCCCCCCCAATGACACTCCTAGGGGAGGCATTGCCCCCCCTACCCCCCCTTCATGGAATGGGTGTAATCATGGCCTCTTAAAAAACAACCTCTTAAAAAAAGGTCAAGCTCCATGTACAACAAGATGCTGATGCTGAAGCTTGAATGATGGTTTGTTTGGAAGCATCTTGGTGGGTTGATTCATCACCAAAAAACCCTTTGTAATTGTCTTCGATCCAACTTTTACCAAGAATTTTAGCTTTTGTCAAGGTACCTGCAAGAGTTACAAAAAACTTGCAATGCACAACATGATTGTCCATGGAAACATTCAACATTAACGAACCAACAACCTTGATTGAGGTACCTCCTATGGTTTGTATTTCAAAATCACATACTTCAAGGACTACTTGGTAGACATGTTTTAATGTTTCCTAGGAGATGATGTTGCTTGCTCGACCATTTGCAAAGGCTTATATTCAGCTTGTTGCACCTGCTAGGCACATGTTGACGTCAATTCTACCCAAAGTTGAGATGGATTAGTATCTATCTCCTTAGTATCAATTGCATTATCAATTGTAGGTTCATTTTGATTAGGTTGTACCACTATTATAGTGTAAAAAGGTGTGATAGTAGTGGGTTTATCATTGTGAAGATGCATATATTTTGTTCCTTTAGTACTTGGTGGATCTATTATAGCCCGCGTATATATCCGATTTGTTGAGACTTTCAAATCTCCTAAAAAGGCACACCCAAAGTTTTTACGATTCTTTCCCTTCTCCTCTTCCTTATAAGCTTTGAGTAAATTTATCTATGTTGACCTATTGTTGGTGTCCAATTCAGCTTTGCTCTACTGTAAATAGATTCCCTGATATAGGGTGGGCCTTCCAAGTTTAGAGATCCATCCTCACAAGTTTCTCATTGTGTTGTCTAGTAGAGACACACTTGTCATGGGGATCCTAGAAGTGTGCTGATGGAGCTCCTCACTCCCATTCTACTCCTTGTGGGAGCCTTGTGTAGTGAAGACTTCATTCCTGTCACTAGAGTGCCTACCAGATCATTGCAACGGGGTTTCCACCAAGAAGAAGGAGATTAGAAAGAGAGAGACGAGGGAGAGAGAAGAAGGTAAGGGGTGGAGAAGGAGATGAAGGTGAAGGGGAATTATGATGGCAAACACCAAAAGGAAAACAAGGAGAGCAAGCAAACCTCCATCTCAACACACGAGCAAGAAGAGAGCTTGTATTTCTCAAAGGTTGCATACAATGATGAAGACCAGAGTCAACCACATGAGCAAGAAGAGATCTTGTATTTCTCAAATGTTGCATACAACAATGAAGACCATAGTCAACCACTTTGGCCTTTTATACATGTCACCTTTTGAAGGAAGGGCCAACCCCATTCCTTGTACCACTCTCTCTCTCTCTCTCTCTCTCTCTCTCTTTTATTACAACCACTTGGACCCATATGGCACCAAGGCATATGATGATTCTCACAACCTTCTCTCTGTCTTCAAATGGCTCTTGTGTTATCCATATACGGGATCCAAATGGCTCTTTTGTTATCTTTGCCAATTTGGGCTATCCTGGTGACTTCTTCAAAATCGAGCCATTTGTGGCTTAAAACCTATAGGGTTTGGATGGGCTCGATCTATTAGCATGCTCAATGGTTGTTGTTAACATGCCCTTCCTTCCTGTTGCTAAGCCATCTTGCAATTAGCCATGCTATAATAAGCGAGTGGGGAGGACCATCTGAAATACTACATAGAGGTCCAAGGTGATCCTTATGAAATAAGGCCGGTAGTTCTAGAAGTGGGTGGCATGCATGTCCTCGAATGTTCGAATGTGATGGCCATGGAGCTTTTCGACCCGATGGTACATGCGCAAGTCTTGGAATTAGGATGGGCCAATGTCAGGGTTGAAGACAATTTGGTTGTTGAGATTGTGAAGTTTGTTGTCGATTAGACGACTATGGGTAGGGAGATCTCAGAGCGGCATGAGGATAAGGTGGTTGAATGCACCACTGCTACCACCGTACTGTCCAAAATTGAGCTTTATATATCATTGAATGACTAAAGGGGAAAGAAAAATCCTTCTTGAGTTGAATCTCCTTAGAGAATTTTTACTTAGGGAAGTTGTATATAATGTTTGGAACTTTCTTTTGTAGCTCTCTGGAGTGGGCACATGACCATTGTCCTTCCATGGGCATATAAAGGGGATGTATTCACCGCTCAAGGGGTGTGATGTGATAATACTACCAAAATTACTCCTTCTTCAAAGATGGGAGGCGCCAGTAGGGTTGGAGGCTTGCGTCCATGTCAGTGAGTGGAATAGGCATGTTTGGAGTAAGTTGTAGCTACCACATGTGCACTTTGGGTTGGCCTGCCACCAGTCATTGAAAGGACTGAGTGATAAAAGTAGTGAGGGGGCGAACTTGCATTATTTCATATAGATGAAGGTGGGAGCCTTCACGCTAGGCCTTCCAGTGATGCACGAGAGTGTTGTCTAGTAAGTCTTGGAAGGACTAGAGGTCAGGATGCCATTGGACATATTCTTGTAGTGACAAGAGGGGCACTGGAGGAACATCATCATCAACATTGAGCATGGGGTCCTCCTCTACATGCTCTGTGGTCAAAAGGTCGATTGGCCTATCAACCAGATTAGCAATGTATTGAGGGCTTCATGTGGTAGGTTGATAGAAGCATTGGAGGACATGGAATGGGAGGAATTGTGCTGTGTGGTGGAGGTATTAGAGGACTACTCGTTGGTTTGTGTGGGGAAGAGGAGGCAGGATGGGATTGGCAGGTGGTTGAGGGGGGTGGGCGGGATTTGTGGGGTGTGTGGGATTAGGGTTAGGAATATCCCTGGATGGGGCAGTGGCTTTGAAGACTGAGATGGTTTCCTGACCATCCTCCTAAATGACAACTTTGGGATATGCTACATGAAGTGTTTCAAAATTGCTCACACAAAGGACTCATGTGGATCCTAGAGAGCTTATTGCATCCTATTGAACAAAAGAATGATTCTGAGTGGGGTAGGTCATGGAGTGATTGGCAACTAAATGGCTCTGAGTTTGAACTCTTGAAGAAGGACCATAGTTTTTCATCAGGTTCAGTTCTTTAGGCTTGGCTAGCTACATCACGTCATTGTCCTATGGATAATTGGTGAACTCAATGATTATTCAATACCACACCTAGAGGTCTAAGAGAATGGGATGGGTGGCTAGAGTCTAAAAATTGGAGAAGTAGACTAGAGATAAGCTAGCAGGCTGAAGATCTAGTGTAAAGTAGGACATTGCTAGAACGGGGCGACATTGATTGAGATTTTTGGGCAGGAGAGGGGCAGTGAGATTGATGTGGAAGATAAGATTTTGTGCACAAAGTTCATTGAAGTGAATCTACAGGATTTTGGGGATTGTACGTGGGGATAGTGTGTAGGTGGCGAGCTATGTAGAGACCTCCCTCTACATGGTGAGCTCCTGTTGCTCCTTGTTTTTTAGTGTGGACTCCTTTGGGTGGCCAGAGGTACGAAGTTGCTCATTTATGGTCTACAAGATGATAGTGAGGATTAACTGCTATGAGAGGAGGTCCTAATGTGTCTAGCTTTGTCATTCACATCCCTCCGTGTGCCTTGTGTATGTTTCCTTGACATGTATTTGTCGCTCTTCCATGGTTGAGGCCCTATTCTACCTTGTCCACCTAGTCCATCATGGTCTGAAACAGGGATTCACTGGTAGAGAGCTCATCCTTGATCTTTGTAATAGTCACATCTAGGTCCTTTACCTTAACCCTATACTCATCTGCTCTGTCCAAGATGGTTTGCTTGGTAGCTTGTGCGGCGATCATGAGTGTGTGGCTCTCACATGCCTTGACTTGATCCTGTAGTAGAGAGGAGGACAATTAGGTGGCATGCTCTTGACTTCGCTACAAAATTTTGTGAATTACCTGACAGAGTTGGACCATGGAATCTAGTAATTAGAGCTCCATACTATCTGCCTTTGACAATTGTTCAGCAGACATCATGCTCTAGGCTCCATGCCTTAGTACACATGTGCACTGCAAAAATGTAAGGCTTCTGTGAGCCCTGACCATGGAGAGAAAGAGGAGTTGGTGACAAAGGAAGATGGGATCTTGGTCCTGTATGGGGGTGGTGGCTATAGTTTGGGGGGTGGAGGAGGTGGGAGGAGTTGGTTCTGCCCAGGATGGAGGCCTACATTAACTACATCTTTCCCTTGAAATATGTCCACATCAATGGGGGCCTGGATTGTCCTCTTGCCTTTGGGTTCAAAGTTTGAGGCCTCAAGACATCTCTGTCTCTCAAGGAATCCCACACTTGATAGTCTTCATATTGCTCCTGCAGCAGTTGACTATTGAGTGGCTATTGAGTACGTTAGCTTGATGGGGTTGCACCTAGATCAAGCCTGAGCCTAAGGTCAGATGCCACTGTCTCTTCCTCTATAAAAAATTCTCCTGTGGCTTCTTTGTTGGCTAGCTCATATATGAATGGTGGCTGTTGTTCCGTGTGATAGATGATGGGCATGTAGAGCATTGGGTTTCCCAAGACATCTCCATATGTTTTTAGGTCCTCCCTCATTTGAATGCAAAAATATTTTGCCCAATTTGTGACTTGCAGCTTTGTCAGCTTGGTGAATATGTTTGGGACTATAAACTAGTGGTGGCCCATATGTTTGACCTATGTCAATAGATGGAGGACTCTTGCCACTTTTTCTAGTTCTAGCATAGTGAGCTCTCAGAAGTTGATGTGGCCCTTGCTTTTCATTCTTTATAGTTGCAGATTTTGCTGAGGGGCTCCTTCAAATTCTTCTTGTGTGCATAAACTTTTTCGCAACCACTGGTAGGCCGAAGGCTACACACATGACATCCACATTAAGGTGGTGGAAGTGGGGAATCCTTGTTGCATCTCAAAGTACACACGCATGCAAATTGGAATTGTAAGTGCTGATGAACTCCTTGAGTAGCTTCATATTCAAGTGGCATGGCAGTCGGTCCATGGCTGGATTTAGACCTATCATTACCAAGGATGCTTGCACCTCTAGATACTTCAATGCTTGGTAGGTGGCTGCGTTGTGGTAAGAAGAGTGTATAATCCTTACCCTCATAAATGTATATGGAGTCGATGGTGCAACCATTGAGTTGCTAGAGCCAGGCTTTGCTGAGCGGAGAGTGTGCCAGTGTCTTGCTGACCTTATATTATCCCTGTTCTAGAGCCACTATTGCTGTTGGCTTTTGAGAGGTTAGCTGAGTATTGATCTCCTCCTTGGTCAGCTGCATGAACATCGAAAGGCATCTTGATTGATCCTGAGGGAGTGCTTTGGGACTCAAATGGACAAGTGGGCAATGGATTGGTAGGTGTTGGATTCGGGGGGTGGAGGCTGAGTTCCTTTTTGAATTTGAAGAATTCATGTTCGGAATCCATTGTAAAGGAGGAAGACATGCACGTAACCAATGAGTGTGTGGAGGAGGAAGGAAAAGAACATTCAAATGGAGGCTGGTGGGCAATTTGGAAGGGGACAAGAAACTATGGAAATTTTGGCAAAAAACTAACAGAGTCTAACTGTTTTTGTTAAGGTGATGATCCGGGGGGATAAGTGGTCCTTTTATAGTTTTCAGTATCCCATTGATTGGGGGGATAGCATTATGGCAATGATTTGGTGCGATGGCTAAGATGATGAGTCAAAGGCTTGGAGATATAGCACTAATCGATGGGCTGGTAATAAGGCAATGATTTGACGGGATGATAGTAAGGAGATGATCCAATGGGATGGTAGTAAGGCAACAATCCGATGGGATCACTTTATGGCACCCATCGGTGGGTTTAGCAGCAGTAAGGCAACAATCCACCGATAGTGGGGGTTAAAGGCCATAGTACCTTAACCCTGGTTATGTACAATACTCAAACACATATACATATGGATGGCACAGAAGATTAGGATGTTCAGCACCCACCAAAAAGTTGTGTGGCTCTCTCTTCTAGCTCTCCCTCTCTCTCATTCTCTTCAATTTTGCTTTCACTATTGAGATCTCTCAACTGATATCAAAGCACTATGTTTTAGCTAAGCCCAGGTGTGATCCTAGAGCCCAAAGTTTGCTGTTATAAGCTCTATGGGAGGAAGAAGAAGATCTATTGGGTGACTTTATCTGCATCATCCTGGTGTACAGAGACCTTGCAAAAACCTTTGGAAAGTTCTTTAAGTGGTTTTGGAGTAAAAAAGACCTTTTTTGATGATTCTCGTGTTCCTTTTGATGAATTGAGAGTCTAGAATGACCTGTAGAGGCAACCATTGCCTACTTTTGGTGTCCATTGCACTTCGGGAGTTAGAAAGCCCCTTCATTCTTGAATTTGGGATCATGTCATTGGATTTTTAACTCAGTTTCCGCTTCAACTTTTTAATGCTAGTGTGTTGGAACTCAAGTTTGAAGCAACAATTTGTAGATCTGTTAGTTTCGGTGGACTCAGGAGATCCTAAAACTTCTATGTTTCTCATCATTTGCACTCCAGTGGTGTTTACAAATAGGTCTGTTTGCAAAAACGTTTTTTGGTCCATGTGTTGGACCTAGTGATTGGGACCATGATTTCGAAAACTGTATATACCATTGTGTTCCAAAGGCCCAAAAACCCCTACCTATCAACTCTTGTGCAATTACATGGAGATTTGAGAAGTTACATCTCTTTGAGATGCCGAATTGCCTGTTTCTTTATAAAAAATCCATTCAAATGTTCAAACCTTTGATTTTGTGATTACAAGTCAATTGCAAGGGTTGACTCCCCGTTTCCCATTCATCGGTTGGGATTTTGGAGTTCCAGTAGAAGAGAGATATTTGTAGATCTTCTTATTGAGGCCGATTATAGGATGATTATGCAAGGATGATTATGCAGTGACACCCATGTTTTGAGGCATCTCATGTCGTATTTTTGGTAGCAGTCATTGCTGTGGGGCTGTGAGTTTTGGAACATACCTTATATAGATTACTCTTGTTGTAGTTTGAGCCATGTCTACTCATTTGTGGTTTGCATTGGGTTGTAGTGGATGCTTTAGAGGCCATTTGGATGCATTGCAATCCTTGTTGGATGTGTTGATAGCCCTAGATTGCCTTGTGGGATGCTTTATTGATGGATGTTTAGCACACAGATGCTATTTTATGCTGAGGGATAGCTTTGACACATTGCACTTGATGCACTCATAGTGCTATGCTCTCTTGGATGAGACATTATTGATGAATATGCCATTGGATGGTGTTTATGCTTGAGGCATTTGGATCTTACTAGCATTGGGTTTGCCATTGTTTTGTCATTGCAGGTTGACATTTTCTTTTAAGCCAGATATGCTCATATGGATGCATAGTATATGCACCTAAGTCAAATGCATTTTGATGCTTTGAACCTTGAGTTTTGGTGACACTATGCTCCATTAAGGCATACATATTTGGGTGCACCTTGTATCTTGTGTGATTTCTCTCTTGCAGGTACTAGCATTTGTGATTTCTCTCTTGCAGGTACTAGCATTTGGGAATATTCCTTTTTTGTTCATTGCCTTCCTCATGGGATACCTTCCATACAGCTGTCCAATAACACTGCATATATCTATGAGTAACCCTGCACCTAGTGGAGTACTGAAGTTTGATAATGTTGTGGGTCCCTTCAAAAATCCTCATTTTGATGCTTTCAAGTGGTTTTTTTGTGTGGTTTATTTATTGGAGTATGTAGAATAGGTAGTGTAGCTTCCATTTGTGCTCTCAGACCTTGAACAAAAACCTCAAAATCTCAAGAGAGCACCAAAAACTAGTAGGATGTAGCCTTAAATTTGTAGAGGGGTAGGTCACAATTTAGGGGAAAGTCTCAAGAAAGAGGGAAATCTGGTAGCAAATCTAGGGCACAGAACATTGATGCTACCATTGTGGCAAGAAGGGCCACATGAAAAAGGACTGCTACAAGCTAAAAAGAGAGCAAAAGGATAAGAAAAAGAATGCAAATTGGGGTGCAAATTAGAAGGAAGAGAGTCCAAGGGAGGACAAAGGAAAAATGAAGATCAATGCAATCATCAGGGATATAATAGTGACAATGACATTCTCTTCATGTCTAGTCTACCTACTGCTGTAAACTTGCTTACCACTTCAGATGATGCATATTCCTATGATTGGATTTTGGATTTTGGTTCTTCATTCCATGTTACTCCCCACAGGGGATGGTTCTCCACTTATGATGACTGCAAAAAGATAGATTGTGTGCATCTTCAAAATAACTATGCATGTGACATAGTGGGAATAGGTGACATAATGTTTTCTTTTGCAAGTGGGTTTGCTTTTGTTTTGAAAAATGTGAGACATGTGCCTAAGTTGACCAAGGGTCTTATTCTAGTGAGTCAGCTAGATGATGCTAGTTTTCAGAGTTGGAAAATTTAGAAGGGCTCTATGGTTTTGGCAAGAGGTGCCAAGTTTGTGAGACATTGTGTCCCTTACATGTATCAGGGGTGTCTGATCATGTTGTTGCAATAATCAAGCAGTCAGGTACTTCTTTGTGGCATGGCCACTTGGGGCACATGAGCCAAAATGGAATTAAACTCTTATGCTATTTGGGTTGTGTGTCACATTTGAGTTTTTTTTACTTTGAATTTTGTGAGAATTGTCTCTATGGAAAGTAGACTAAATCAGCCCATAAAAGAAGGGGAAAGAAAGAGCTTGAAAAGATTGATTTGGTGCATTCAAACATATGTGGTCCCATGCCTACACAATCATTAGGTGGGGCTGAATACTATGTGACATTCATTGATGATGCAACTAGGAAAGTGTGGGCTTATGCTATAGCTCGAAAAAGTGATATGTTCTAGGTATTTCAGAAATATCTAGCTTTGGTTGAAAATCAGTTAGGTAGAATGCTTAAATGCCTACAGACTAACAATGATGGAGAGTATTTCTCTCATGACTTTCAGCATTCATGTGATACACATGGGATCAAGAGGGATATTATGTCCCCTTGTTCTCCAGAGCAAAATCCAGTTGCAGAACAGATGTACCACACCATTCAGGAAAGGTTGCAATGTATGCTTTTCTATGCAAGTCTTTCTGGCCGTTTTTGGGCTGATCAATAGATCATGGCTCTCTCACTCTCTTCCATTCCTCTTCCGTTGTTGAGATCTCTCACTGATGGGATGACTCTATGGCATCGATTGGTGGGTTAGCAGTATGGAAACAGTTCGGTAGGATGGCAATAAGGTGATGATGTGGCAGGATGGCAGTAAGGCAATGCGGTATCGATTAGGCTTGAAAATGGAATTTTGATAGTTGTTAGAGTTGTTGAGGGGGCTATCGCATGTTGAGGGTGCTACTCAAGAGAGAAAATGGGGTAGACAGAGTTGGAAATGCATAAACTTGTGAGGTCAACTTGCAAAGATGCAAAAAGTGCAAAAATTTATTGGCTGTATTCACTTAATACTGATCGTGAATTTTAGTGTGTGCATTGTGGTTACCAAGGACTTGTGAGCTATTAGTGCATGTGATATGCCTACCGTACACACTCACCTATACCTAGACTTGATGATCGGGCACCTAATGAAGGGTTGATTATATGGAATGTAGTGGATTTTAGTTCCAAATAGTAGCATACCTTGTCATCAACTAGGTAGAGCATGTGCTGATTTTGTTCATCATCTTGGTTGTCAGGTGCATATTAGCACTGTGGTGTTCACGTTGATGGACCTCCCTCAGAATAAGGTGTGTGGGTTCTTGGGTTGCTATACCCCAAGTGCGGGACAGGTTCTTGTGGTACTGTGACCCTTGATTTGATAAGAGAATTAAGTCTGGGCAACACTCTAGGTGCTACCCTGTGTACGGTAACTTCCAATGGTTTTACATGGGCTTGGAAGAAGGTTCTTGCATAACTACCCTAGTTTTAGGGTTCCGTTCTCGTGTTTCTCCCTTGATGACATTGGTGACCTTCTCCTTGAGTTGCACTATATGTGGGCTCATGATATTCCTTGGGCTCACAGAATGACATCTAAAAGAAGTTTCCCTCGGCATATGCAGCCATTGGAGGCAGAAGATGTAAACATAGTGTCTGAACTTGAGGAGGAGATGGCTAACGATGGTGAGGCTAGATGTTTCGAGGAGGGGGTGGCTTTATATGTTGAGGTTTCTTTGGAATCCAAAAATTTGATTCACCCTCAAAGTATCCTCAAGCCTTCAATAGATCCTTTTGGACTCATATTTGATTTGTTTCCTTTTGTCTTTGTCTTCTTCCTTGGTGGCATCCTTGTCAACGTTGAGAAGCGGAATTGAAGGTTGCTATTGGTGCTTGAATGTTGGGCCAGCTGGTAGTTCTTAGCACATCTGGTTGGGTTGACTCACCACCAAATAATCCTTTGTAAGTGTCTTGGATCCAAAAGTTTACCAAGAATGGCAGTTTCCATTAAGGTACCTGTAGGGGCTACAAAAAACTTGGAAGGCACAATGTAATTGTCCAAGGAAACATTCAACATTAAAGAACCAATAACCTTAATAGAGGTACCCTCTATGGAATGAATTTCAGAATCATGTACTTGAAGGTGTACCTGTCCGAGATGTCTTGATGTTTCCTAGGAGATGAGGTTGTGGCTTGCTTGCCAATATGCCATGGCTTGTATTTAGCATGTTGCACCATGGATCAATCTGCCATATGCGAGAAAGGTCTCCCTATAATAGCCTCATACCCAAGGTTGTTTTGGAAATCCATTACAGCAAGGCACACCTAGAATGTGAGACCAAAGGTTTTGATTTTAATTTCCTTGAGTACTCTTATGGGATGAGCCGTGCCTCCATCAGCTAATTTAGCTACCGAGGAAGTACTCTCTCAGTCGGGACTTCCCCACTTTTTCCAGCATTTTTTCATGATGATGATGCTAACACCTGCTCATCACGGAAGGAGATGGATAACACTGCATTTGCATCATCACTCTCAAAGTATTGGTCCAGTTGTTGACTCGCACCCTTGGAAGGTCTTGAGCTTGATTGGTAGATTCAATATTCTCAAGATTCATGGATTGGGGTGTCAGTGTTTGCCCATTCATCCAATTTGAGAGGTCTTTCCATAGAGTAGGATTACCCTGTAATAGTGTCATGATGGGCATCTTGATCTTAGTGGACAGGAATGAGGCTAATCCTGTGATGTCTCGAGGACTAGTCATAGGTTCCCTGCCTATTGATTTCGACTCTTCTAAGCCATATAAGGACACGTTGTGTAAACAGGGGATCGAGACCCTTGTATCATAGGAAGGAAGAGAGCTTCCTTTAGTTATTTCAAGGTGGGGTCTTCTTCAAACATCCGTTCCATTAGGGTGAATCCCTCTATTGAAGGGCATGACACACCTTCTTCATCTTTCCTTTTAGGTATTTGCAAAGTCTTTTAGGCTCGAGCATTTATCTCATGTCTGGGATGAATTGTATCAATACACTTGCTTGCCTTGAGCCTCTACTCACATTCCTGGTAAACTGGAATATATTGGTCACCTTCTATAATGTAGTGACTTATAATGCTAGACCAATTTGCATTGTCACCATTTTGGGGATAGTTGTGTCCATTGAAGGTAGGTCTGGGGTCTCCCTAATCACTAGGTAGGTCTTCCACCAATACTTGATTCAAGGAAGTATTTCGTGGAGGTGGTGTTTGAGGTCCTAGTACTAGTGGGGGTAATGGAATATTTTGAGCCCAAAATTGCCTGTGATTGAATGATGTCGCTCCTTGTATTGCCAATTGTTCCTGATTGGATGGATTGGGTAGTACGGGCAATGGTAGATGCAACCTTTCTCGATCTAGGCAGATACTAGGTGAAGAGCTACTAGCTGCTGGAAGATCTGATCTAATTTGATATGATACAATGCACTGGGAAGGTCGCCTCTTTATAGCTATTAGGGCAGTAGTCAGATCAACGTAGTTGGTGGAGTCGACCAGTCAACCTAGTCAGTGGAATCGACTAGTCATCCATGGAATATTCAAGGAATATTTCCTATATCATCACCTCGGGGGCTCTTGCCCTCGAACCCCTACTAAGGGGGCTGCTAGCCCTCCTGGGATGCCCTAGACACCAGCGAGAGCAAGGGGCTCCCACACAATCACCTTTCTACCATCAATAGTCTCATTTGATAGACCTCATCTAACATGCAAGTCAAGATCCCCATCTAGTGTCCCGGGCTCACACATGGCTTCTCATCATATGGGCGCCTTACAACTTGAGCACCTTGGATCACTGGTGGTTACTAGGAGGGTGGGGCATTGAGCATATCTAATAATAACCTTGGTTTGGTCAAGGTTGACCTTCAAATTGTGCAACTCATAAAAGGCATGCAATGAGTCCAAGTGTCTCTAAAGTCCCTCAAGAGAGGAGGACATCTGTACCACATCATCTACATATAGGAGGATATAAACCAAGGTATTGGCAGTGAGAGTGCAACCCTATGATCCCTTTTAGGATAGCAAGGTGGTAGTGCACGATAATGGGTTAGCATAAGTGTGTTAGAAATGGGTCTTAGTATTGTAAAGATAGTGGGAGAGAAGGAAGGAGTCTCACTTGCGGCATTCTCACATACACAATGGGGGAATACACACAAAGGTGGAGGCTAAAAATAGTTTTCCTCTTCTTAGTTGTGAAAACCAAAGAGCTCTAGTACAAAGAAATAGAAAAACCCTATATATGGGTCTCAACCAGCTATCTAAGGTGGCATACTAATTGAGCCACAAACTAGAGTACATAAGGATAGCTATCATCCAGCTATTATTCATGAGCGGTGTACCAACCGCATTTGCAGCTATAACAAGTCGGTGACATAAATGCACAATGGTCACCCTGGCATATCACGAGTGGAGCTCGATATCTCAACACTTCCCCTCGAGCTCAGTCCCAATTCCTGCGCACCAAGCAGGTCTCTGAACTTGCACAACTTCTCTGTGCCCAATGCCTTTGTGAATATGTCAGCTACCTGATCCTCTGTGCTGACATAAACTAGATCAATAAGACCTAGTAAAGCCTTCTCCCACACATAGTGATAATGCACCTCAATGTGCTTTGTTCTAGCATGATAGACTAGGTTATTTGCCAAGTGTATACTGCTCATGTTGTCACAATAAATGACAACTGGCCCATCTGTAGACTAATGCATATCATAACGTAGCTTATGCAACCAAGCTACCTTACATGCAGCCATTGCTGCACCACTGTACTCAGCCTCTGTGCTTCACAAGGCAATTGTAGGCTGTTTCTTGTTGCTCCAAGTGATTGCAGCACTCCCAAAAGAGAACACATATCCACTGGTAGATCATCTATAAGAAATACTACCAGCCCAATCAGCATCAGTGTATCCATGCAACTGTATCTGAACCCCAGCCTCATAAAATAGTCCATACTACAATGTGGACTTCACATACCTGAGTATGTGTCTAGCCACATCCAAATGTGGTTTCCTTGGAGCCTGCATAAACTGACTTACCAATCCAATAGCATAGCTTAAATCTGGCCTGGTAATAGTCATATAAATCAAACTTCCTACTATGCATCTGTACATAGTAGGGTCTTCCAGAAGCTCACCTGCATCTGCGCTCAGCTTCACATTCTGCTCCAAAGGAACTGAAATAGGCTTACAGCCTGTCATCCCATATTTGGACAACATGTCCAATCCATATTGCCTTTGCAAGAGCCGTATCCCACTTGGTGATCTAATCACCTCAATGCCCAAGAAATAACACAACTCTCCCAAATCCTTTATCTCAAACTTTTGCTTCAATAGCATTTTCACATGAAGGATATCTTCATCACTATCACCTGTGATGATCAAACCATCAACATAATACCTTTCTCTGTTTTTCTCACATAAAGTGAGAAATCTGCCTTGGAAATCTGAAAGCCAATAGTGACAAGATACTGTCCTATCTTGTCAGACCATGCCCTAGGTGCTTGCTTTAAGCAATACAAGGCTTTCTTCAACCTGCAAACAAACTCAGGATGAACAGCATAAACATCACCTGGTGGCTGCTCCATAAAGACCTCTTCTTGCAAGTCACCATGCAAGAAGGCATTCCTTCCATCCATTTGATGTAAAGACCATCCGTTTGATGTAGCCATAGCAATGACTGCTCTTACGGTTGCCATCCTTACAATCAGACTGAATGTTTGGGGATTCGAGAGTGGGCATCTGCCACTACATTCTCCTTGCTGGGTTTGTACTTGATCTCGAAGTCAAAGTTGGCTAGAAAATCCTGCCACCTTGCTTGCTTGGGAGACAACTTGGGCTGTGTCACAAAATAGGATGTTGTGACATTATCTGTGAAAACAGAGAATTGATTGTCCAAGAGGTAATGTTTCCAAGTCCTCAAGCAATGCACCACTACAGTCATTTCCTTGTCGTGAGTAGGGTAACGGGTCTCCCTATCAATCAGCTTTTGACTCTCGAAGGCTATAGGATGCCCATCTTGTAGGAGGACACCTCCTATGGCAAAATCTGAGGCATTTATCTGCACTTTAAAGGGTCTCTCAAAGTTTGGAAGTGCTAGGACTGGCTGGCTACTCATAGCCTCCTTCAATTTCTAAAAAGCATTCTCATGCTTAGGACCCCACTTCCACCATGTGTCTTTTCTTGTGAGATTGGTGAGAGGAGCTGTGATCTCAATGTACATATCAATGAATGTCCTATAGAAAGAGGCTAACTCGTTGAATGCTCACACATCATGCACACTCCTTGGGGTAGGCCACTCTACTATAGCTTTCACCTTGCTCTCATCCATCATGAGCTTTCCTTGGCTCACTTTGAAACCCAGAAAATGGATGGTCTCTCTTGCAAAATCACACTTGCTCTCCTTCAGAAACAGCCTATTTGCTCTTAGCCTGTCAAACACCTCCCTCAAGTGCTTGATATGCTTCTTGATAGTCTTGGAATAGATGAGAATGTCATCAAAGTAAACGACTACACACTCATCTAGTAGGTCACGGAAAATACCATTCATGAGTGTTGAGAAGGTCACCAGGGCAGTGGTTAACCCAAAAGTCAGAACCTTCCAATCGTATGAGCCATACTTGGTCCTCATAGTGGCCTTTTCCACATCAACTTCTGCAATTCTGATTTGATGGTACCCGGACCTTAGATCTATCTTTGTGAAATACCATGCATGCACTAGAGAATCATATAACTCTCTCATGTTGGGAAGGGGATACCGATTCTTAATAGTAACCTTGTTGAGGGCCCAGTAGTCCACACAAAGATGTAAGTCTCCTTCCTTCTTCTTGACAAAGAGAACGGGTGCTCCGTATGGGGATTTTGAGGGCTAGATAAATCCTGCCTCAAGCAACTCTTGCAACTGCACCTTCAGCTCCTTGTTCTCTTCTTGTGACAACCGGTAGGGTGCCTTGGTTGGAGGGTCTGAACATGGGTATACCTCCATCCTATGGTCAATATTCCACTTTGGAGGAAGCTCCCTTCGAAGCTTCTCGGGTAGGATATCAACATACTCTGTTAGTAGGGCCTGAACCTTATGTGGTACATGTCTTTTGGATGAAGCTGAATTCTCCTCATGCTCTTTGATGACCACCAGGTAGGCTTGATTACCCTTCCTTACTGCTTTCTTTAACTGCATGGCTAAGAGGAGTTGGGGCAAAGGGCCTCCCTTTTGCCTTGATGCTTTTACCACCTCCCAACCTCCATCTTTGTAGAAAACTAGCTGCTCATCATGGCTATTGATGAGTACTCTGTTGACTCTCAACCACGTTTGCCCAAACACTATCTCAAAGTCATCCATCTCTACCGCGGAAAATTTTGATCTGTTAGAAAAGCCTCCCACTTGGACACTTACCCCTTTGGCCACCTTTGCAACTGCTTGTCCCGGGGTGTTCACTGTCTTCATGACTTTCCCTTTACTAATTTCAGCCTTTAGCCCGATCTCCTTGGCTTTCTTGGAGGTGATGAAGTTATGGTTGGCCCCACTATCTACCACAGCCCGCACTAGATGTCCATTTACTGTTGCAGTAACAAACAACAAATCTCCTCATTGCTCCTAGAAGCTGAAGGGGTGTCATGGTTTGAGTGGGTTGTCCATTCTCTGTATCTTGGATAGTCTGCAGTGATTGTCTCATAGGGCCAGTCCCTAGCAAAGTGTGCTCCCGTGCAAATGTAACATCCACTTTCCTTGGGGGCTGAAAGACTCGATGAAGCCTTCACTAATCCCACACTGCTCTTGAGCTAAGTAGTGTTTACTTTGCCTTTGCCTTTTTGAGCTGTAGTAAACTTAGGTTTGGCTTGCTCAACTGAAACCTCTCCCATAGGGTGGTACTTCTTCTTCTTGGAGCCAAACCGCTTGAATTTCTTCTTCTTGAATGGGGGAATCCCTTGTCCACTTGGCTTGGGCTTGGCTTGAGCTTGTCTCTCACCACCATGTTGTTTCTCTTGCCAATGGATAAGGTGGTCTGCTACCTTGTAAGCTTCAGCCACCATCTTTACATGCTCCCTCATGAGCTCATCATGTGCCCAAGGCCTCAGCCTTTTGATGAAGTAGTATAATCAATGGGCCTCGCTCATCTCCTTGATCTATAGCATAAGGGAGGAGTGAGCTTTGATGAAGTCCCTCAGGGTTCTGGTGTGTTTGAGACTATTCAAGGCATCCCGAGCCTTACATTCAATGTCGGAGGGTAGAAATTGCAACCTCGCCTTTGTGAGAGCTCCTCCCATGTGGAAATTGTGTAGGTGTTGCGGTTGGTTCTATCATCCTCCTTGTAATTTCTCCACCAAAGCTTAGCATCGTCCACCAAGTAGGTTGAGGCATGAAGCACTTGCTCTTGGGGCTCAACTATCTTGGCAAGGGCAAGGTATTGTTGCATGTCGTAGATGAAGTTCTCCAATACCTTTACCTCTCGTGTGCCCTTGTATGGTTTGGGCTCCTTGAGCTTGACCCAATGCCTTCCAGATGGCTCGACCCCATCATCCTTGATTAGCTTGCTCATCACATGAGCAAGCTCTATCTTTGCTTCTGAGAGTTGCTACTGTAATAGCCCCTGGTTGGCCTATAACTCACTAAGAGCAAGCTCTATGGCCTCAAGCCTTGCGTCATGTTCTCGAAACTTGATCTTGGTTTGACTCCTAGTATTGCTTGACTTAGCACCATTTACCTCATTTGAATCACCCATGATGAGAAGATGGCCTTCACTTGACTATTTGTTTGAGAAAATACAGATGATGGGAGAAAACTGTCAACTCACTTGACTTCCCAAAAACCTATCAAGCTGATACCTTTGGTGAACTAACTCTCCTCAGTTCCTTCAGCTTTGATACCACTATCACGAGGGCAAAGTTTCCCTAAAATTTTTTTTCTCTTTTCTCTTCTCCTTTTCTCCCCGGTTTTGGTCCCCTACCGGGATCCCAAAGTACCTGCTTGACGTCTAGTTTTGCAACTGCCTTGCTGAGGGGAACTCCACTTGACTGACTGTACTTTACCTTCACAAAGGTTCCCTGGCCAGCAGACACTCAAAAGAATGGACTAGAACTTCTTCCGAGAGCTTTGGCTATGAAGAACCTCTCCTTCGCATAAAGCTTGCTGAAGCACCGTGTAGCAAAAGTAATGCCTGCTACCTGCTCAAGAAACTTAGGACAAGAGGGGGAACATGCCTGTGAAATTAGATTCCAAAATCCCCCTCTGTGGCTGCTTGAAACTAACTTTAGCAAACCGGAACTAAACTAGCAGAACCGCCAAAATGAACTAGCCTGCTTCCAAACTTAGCGGATTGTCAACTTTCCAAAAGGAAATGCACCCACCCTCATAGAATATCGAACTCGAAACCTCCACCTTATTGCACGCAGGACAACACATCGGGCTAGCCAAGTGCCCTAGTCTTGGTTAGTGTAACCAAGACTAGACACTTAGTTATATAGATTACCTTCCCGGTCGTGGGGCTCCTAAAATTTCTACACTGTTGTAGGGAGAATCGAACCCATGATCGTCGGGTTAGCACATGCAATGCCTCTCGTTGGGCTAGCCACGAAGCCTTGTCTTGGTTAGTGTAACCAAGCAGGGCCCGTTAGCTATAATGTGTTCTTTGGGATGAAGCCAAAGGGGGCTGGCCCCCTCGTCAACTTGTGCCCTGCCACCCGCTCCCAGAATTGAACCCCTAACCTCTGCATGTGCACCCAAACTACCTCATGA
Source organism: Dipteris shenzhenensis (assembly GCF_047967505.1). Classification (NCBI taxonomy): domain Eukaryota; kingdom Viridiplantae; phylum Streptophyta; class Polypodiopsida; order Gleicheniales; family Dipteridaceae; genus Dipteris; species Dipteris shenzhenensis. Next base: position 52,247,903 of record NC_141607.1, on the reverse strand, counting down.
CCTGACTAACCACCGGGGTTGTGGCCTTGGTTGCATATGTTTCTTGCCCATATCCTTTTATAGAAGCATTCGGGCCTTCGAGTTATGGCGACCTCCCCGCCACCATGCACACGTTAAAGTGCTAGATTGTGGTGTCGCACGGCTCCTATAGATCGAGGGGAAGTCGAGGGAAGAGTTTGGTGCACAATGGTTTGCGCTATCAATTGGGAGGATGCTTCTCAACCTTTTCTTCTAGATCCGTCGATGGATTCGGTCAACCCGCACGATCCTCCATCGATCCTGTTCTCCCTTTTTGGTGCAAGGCTTATATCATGAGTGTGGGCTCATTATTGCGCTAGAGAGGAAACCCTCTACTTCAAGAGGCTTGATCAATGGAGCCTCAGAGCTCCTGCACTAAGCCTTCAAGGCTCAAGCATGATGGAATTGCAGGTTCCGTTAGCTTCCGTCTGTCGACGTGACACTCAAAGACTCGGCTCTCTCTCGTCTAGATTCCACGGGTCCTGCAACTTGGTGGGAGAGATATTTAGAAGGGTCTTCAGACCCTCACGAGGTCCTGGGTTGAATGGTTCACTACATGGGGCTCATGGCTCTCTGCATCAGCCAATATACCTTCTGAGATAGCACCTCGATGAACACTGCACCTCCCTCAAGCTACCAAACGAGCTACCCACTAGTAGGCTCCTTCCTTAGGCCAAAGGGAAGCCCTGGCTCAAAGGTGAGCCTCTAAAAGGACTTGCACACTCAGAACTCATTGAAGGGGAGGGGAATGATGAACAAGAGCATCTCAACACTCAGACATACATCGAGGGAAGAGACAATAAACGAGCCACTTGTATTCCAAAAGAAAGAGGCCCTGCTGTCAAAACACCACAGGGTGAAGATTACATTGAAGCATCTCTCAGATGCAAAGATCCTCACAACACTCTCTCAGGATTTTGGATAGAGCTCACAACTCTCCTTTCATCTCTTTTCCAGGCTACCCTCTGGCAGTCATCCACTAGATTTTGAATTCTTGTGTTTGTGAAGTGTGTTGATTTTTGGAGGGAGTCTTCCCTTGGTTCAAATGACCAGCCGCCTCTCTTCAAGGCTGCCATTCCTCCTCAGTTCTTTTTCTCCAATAGCCAGTTGTCAAGAGCCAATCAATTCAAACTTCCCATTTGAATTAAGCCCTCTAGAGCCATGGTTGGGAATCCAATCACACCATGGGCTGCTCCCCTTGGTTGGGTCCTAAGGTTATGTCAAAGGGCTGCTCCCCCTTGACCCAAAAGAGGGAAAGGATTTTCTCCTTACTGTCGATGTCTGTTGATGAAGGAGGGGTGGACCCACCCTCCCCTTCCATTGATGGCCCCCTCCTTCAATTGAATCATCAGCACTCCACTGTTCTATTGCACCTTTTTTGCATCCCTTGCGTCCGCATCCTATCTCCCTTATCATCTCCATTGTTCTCTGACTCTCCCTTCCCCTTCATGCCATTGAATTCTTTGTGATTTTGCTTTTCCCATCATTGAGAACTCAACAATGCTCATGCGTGACCTGAAGTGGTTACTACTCACCAATTGCCTCCTTCCAATAATCTTCCCTCAATGTACCTGCAAACAACTTTGCCTCTCTCTCTCTCTCTCTCTCTCTCTCTCTCTCTCTCTCTCTCTCTTTGTGTCACTCTCACGCATGGTTACCCTTGTATAGAGGCCAGTCCTCCTTCGACCTCATCAAGGTACATATGTAGCTCGAGGGCGAGGTTACCTTCCTTGCTTTCATGGTCTCCGCTAGTGCTGGATCTGCTATTCACTCTACTCCAGGACCCATCTCCATCGGCATCAAGCTCATGTAGAACGAGGGCTTCCAGGCGCTCTTCTTTGGCATCTCCACTATAATCTTGAGATAGATGCTTTACTCTACAACCAAGATGGAGCCTTACGAGATCTTGAAGCAGCAGTGTAGAGACCTGATCGCGTCCGAGGCAGCTTGCCCTTCCTCACAAAGGTTGTTGTGAGCTTGATTGCTAGAGGTGTCAGTGCCATTGAATGTGTCCATAGGAGAAAAGAAATGCTGATTCGGTCAGCTTGACCTCCTCCCTCCCATGTTGTCTCTAGATTTCTTTTCAAGGGCAGCCTATAGCAGGAAATGTTAGCATTGCTGACGTTGTTTCGAGGTCTGGGTGGTTTCTTAGCACCATTAGCAGTCGTTTTGTACTCCAAGCTTCTTAAGATTTGCAAACTAAGGATCTATTCTAAACCATTGAGGTGAGTACTGAAAGAGCTCTAAAGCTTGTATCTTCTTCAAGTGCAGCAAAGGGCCTTCGGGCAAGGCCAGCCAAAGCTTATGTCTCTGTGGAGGATGGGAATTAGATTGACATTAGCATGAGTATCCTACTCCCAATTCGATGATGCGAGGTAGACCCATATTGGGAGGCAAATTCCTACTTTTTTCCCTCCTCGTTTGGATGATGGGTTCATAAGTTTCTCTCTAGAAATGGACCAGGTTGCTTCAATTGGAGTGAATTTGAGCTTCACTAGTGGCTGTGCTAAAGATGTCGAATGGACTTAATAGCAATAGGCACTTCCATTTGCAGATAGAAGGTCCTTGTGATCAGTCACAAGGTGAGACCTACTAACTCATTCAAAAATTTCCCCCGCCTACGGATAATCAAGCAAGCAAATCTCTGGAGCTGAAGCAGGCTGAACATCGATGCTGTTAGATATGCTCAATGCCCCACCCTCCTAGTAACCAACAATGGTCCAAGGTGCTCAAGTTGTAAGGCCCCCATATGAGGAGAAGCCATGCATGAGCCTGGGACACTAGATGGATCCTGACTTGCATGTCAGATGAGGTCTATCAGTGAGATTGTTGATGGTAGAAAGGTGATTGTGTGGGAGCCCCTTATTCTTGCTGAGGCTTGGGGGACAGTGGCCCCCTTGGTGGGGGTTCGGGGGCAAGAGCCCCCGAGGTGATGGTATAGTGAATATTCCTTGAATATTCCATGGGGACGACTACTCAGTTCCACCAACTAGGTTGACTAATTGGTTCCATCGACTAGGTTGACGGGTCGGTTCCATCGACTACGTTGATCCGACTACTGCCATCATAGCTATAAAGAGGCAACCTCCCCAATCCATTGTACCAAATCAGATCTTACAATAGAGATCTTCCAGCTAGTAGCTCTTCACCTAGTATCTATCTAGATCGCCATCTAAGCTCCACCATGGGAGCGCATGGGTGGACGGAGCCATCATCTGTACTACATCGGTATTGAAGGAAATTTTTTGTTCAAACACCTATTTCATTAATTTTGGACTCGTGCACTGTCCAAATTCATTTTGTGAGATAATTTTGGATAAAACATTTAAAAAAAAGAGGCTCTTATAAAACAAAACATTAAGTCAAAAAGGAAGATTTTAAAAAATCAAATTAGAGAAAATGATGTGAGATGTTATTAAAACTAGAGTACATTAAAAATAGAGGACATCACATTGTTAAAAGAGACAAAAAGTAAAATTTTAAAAAATCAAATTAGAAAAAATGGCATGACATGTTATTAAAACTAGAGTACATTTCAAAAAGAGCACATCACATTTGTACAAGAAGTAGATCATATAACTCAAAGCCATATGGTGTCAAAAAACACCTTAATACAGTCTCTCTTATCTTCTTAATCACCCAAAGTCTAGAAGATCTCATCATTGGTCTCTCTTATCTTCTCAACAACCCAATCTTTCACTACCTCCACAACTGTATCCTCAACATACATGCAAAGAAGAAATTTAAGCAATCACAAATTGTTTCTTTATAATTTCTCTGAGAGGATCTTATTTTTCTCTCAGCATCTGCATCAAATCGCCCATGACAAGAGCTGCGATAACAAAGGTTACTTAAGAAGTCTAAGAGATCTTGTCGTGCTTTTATCATACGTCTTAAAAGTTTTTCACTCTCTGCTATCTTGAGAGTCTCCTCCCTCTCTGTGTGCCTTTGTGCATCAAATTCCTCTCTCTCCATGTGTGTCAAAGGAGAACCTTGTCGAATTCTAGCCTCTCTCTGTGCTCCTTGGTCAACAATCCATTCTTTGAGACTGTTAATTCCAAACTCAACGTCTTCGACAATGCCAAGGACATCCATGGGTGGGGAGATGATAAAGAAAGGGAGATGGACTACGATGCAAGAAAGAAGAGAGTGTTTGTGGAAGGACTAGGATGGAAGAATACAAGTTAATGAGAAGCACTAGGATGGATGAAAGAAGAGAGTGTTTGTGGAAGAACTAGGATAGAAGAATACAAGTTATCAGGATGGATGAAAGAAGATCTCGAGTGTTTGTGGAAGGACCAGGATAGAAGAATACAAGTTACTGAGAAGGACTAGGATGTAAGAAATAAGAGAGTGTTTGTGGAAGGACTAGGATGGAAGAATACAAGTGCACTAAGGCACGATGTGTTCACTATGATAAGGATAAGGGTTGGAATAAAGTGAGAGGCACAATGTGTTCACTATGATAAGTATAAGGGTTGGAATAAAGTGAGAGAAGCATTGGTAATGCTCTACTTTATGTGAGTGGAGATTGTCCAACTGAATAAAATTTTGTGGAGCATTGGGAATGCTGTACTTTAAGTGAGTGGAGCATTGGGAATTGATACTTGCGAGTGAAATATATTACAAGTGAGAGAGAGAGAGAGCGATAAGACGAATACAAGTTAATTAGAAGGACTAGGATGTAAGAAATAAGAGAGTGTCTTGAAGGGATAGAAAGTGAGGGAAGATGTAAAGTGAAAGACGAATACAAGTTAATCAGAAGGACTAGGATGTAAGAAATAAGAGAGCGTTTGTGGAAGGACTAGGATGGAAGAATACAAGTGCACTAAGGCACGATGTGTTTGCTATGATAAGGATAAGGCTTGGAATAAAGTGAGAGAAGCATTGGGAATGCTCTACTTCAAGTGAGTGGAGACTAGGATGGAAGAATACAAGTGCACTAAGGCACGATGTGTTCGCTATGATAAGGATAAGGGTTGGAATAAAGTGAGAGAAGCATTGGGAATGCTCTACTTTAAGTGAGTGGAGACTGTCCAACTGAATAAAATTTTGCAGAGCAATGGGAATGCTGTACTTTAAGTGAGTGGAGCATTGGGAATTGATACTTGCGCATGAAATATATTACAAATATTACATCATCACATATTCATATCAAAATTCTCATCACACAAGGATTTATTTCCAAATAATCACATCATCACACATTCATATCATAAAATTGTGTGCATGAAGAAATATATTACAAACATTACATCACCACATATTCATATCAAAATTCTCATCACACAAGAATTTATTTCTAAATAATCACATCATCACACATTCATATCATAAAATTGTGTGCATGAAATAATTATATAAATATCATTAGTAAATGCCACTTAAGTAATAAGTCACAAATTGGTGTATAATCAACAAAAACTACAAACACAACATCATACATGCATCACAACTCTTCTGATGCTTCTAGTGGAGACTGTGGCAAATCTTCTGATGCTTCCAATGGAGGCTGTGGTGCTCTAGATGTACACTCAGTATCTACTTCTTCTATAGTATGTAGTGCTTTCAGAGTAGACTCAGTATCCTCTTCCTTAAATGCAAGCGGAGGCTGTGGCAACTCTTCTGATGCTTCCAGTGGAGGCTGTGGTGTTGTAGGTGTACACTGGGTCTCTACTTCTTCTGTAGTGTGCAGTGCTTTCATAGTAGACTCAGTCTCCTCTTCCTTAAATGCAAGCTCTGATATTGCTTCAGTTGCACGTTGTATTCTAATGGCAGCAATTAGGTCTCGAATTATTTCAGCCCTAAATAATTGTATATCCTCCTCTGAATATTTGAGCTCCAAAGAGTCTTCCGCCCGATGAGATCTGTGGCTTAAGTGAGAAAATTTCTTTGAAAATCAACATGCAGTTGTAGGCAACTCTCCACCCACAACTATGCCCATCTTCCTGCTCTACTACTAAACGCTTTTGGAAGTCTACTGAGTCTTTGTACTGTCCTATTTCTCTGATAGCAGATACCAACTTCTCAATCGACCTGCTCATCATGACATATTAAAAAAACTTAGTGTGTCTATTACATAAGGTACATAATATAGAAGTAACAATAGATTAATAGAATATTACGTTTGCACTGAGCGATGAAAGCCTGCAATTGAGTTAACAAACCAACAATAGTTGTCTTCAAGTTCCCAAACCACCAGACTCCAATGTTCCCTACACGAATAATTAAGAACCATTATTATTTAACACAATGTTGCCAGTATAAGATGAAAATAAAGGTTGCCATGATACTTACATCTCGTGATATGCCATAAATAGGACTCACACGCCATGTAAATGTAAATGTTGTAACCATTTACAAACATCGGCTATTGTCTTTCTGCTATCGCTAAGTATAGGAGAAAGGAGGGAATCTAACATATACACATGGTTTTGTAGGGCTCTACCAAATCGTGAGATAACTATACTACTGCACCAACAAATAAATGAATATTAGCTTATTAGATTTAATCAAAATATTGAATTATCAAGCAGAGAAAAAGTTTGTATCAAACCTGAGAATGGCCATCATAACGTTGTTATTGACCTCATTTGAAGCTCTAGAGAGGATCGAAATCTCCTCTCCCCCAAATTCAAGATACTGAGGTCTATGTTGAATCATAACCCTAACATTAAAAGAGCTTCCCAATTCTTCCAATGAAGCCATGTTTGTAGAGTTGAGGTCTTCTATCCCCTTTGACTCTTTGACGGCATTCATTTCGCAATCAATGATTGCTCGAATGGTACATGTTATAAATGCATAGAGATGCAAATCCGTATATGTTGACAGTGTGGTGTCATTTTGTATCTCAAAAATTTGACCAAGTACCAAAAAGCAATTGTAGCCCACCCTCTATCCACAATTATAGATGTGGCTATTCTCTTGATGTGATACCTGACATGTTATATACTCTATTTGTTGTGCCAAGTCACATTGCCGCATTACTAATGTCGATAGCACCTACTAAATTTTGAGCTGATCTGCACGTCAAAACATATAACAACAATGAATATGTGCATTGCATATCAATCTACATGTCAAGAAGTGACAACAAGTGTAGTCTATACTTACTCTAACACATTGCCATGGACGGATGTCATTGAGTTGGCAAAGAAGCACTTCTTTGCAAGGATGTCCACGACTACCAGACTCCAATGTGAGCTGCATTATCAATAAAGAATAATTACTGTGTTTGAGACAATTCTAGCAATGCAATAGAAAAAACAAGTAGGGTTTGATGCTTACTTCTCATAATATGCTGTAAAAATAACTCGTGTGTCATTCATAGGAACATGCTTCAACCACTTGCAAACATCCTCTATGGTTTCTTCTTTGTTGCTAAGCACTTCCGAAATACGAGGATCGAGCATATATGAAACGCTTTGTATATTTTGCGGAAAATTTGCTATAACATTACTATATTAAAAAAAAAAGTATTAGCTTCTTGGGTTTAATCAAAATAAGCAAAGTATAAAGCCAAGGAAAAGGCTGCATCAAACCTGAGGATGGTTGTAATGACTTTGACATTAACCTCTTTCTTGGGATTCAAGAGGATTGAAATCTCTTCTTCACCAAATTCAAAAAAATGAGGTTGTTGTCGAATTAACAACATAGCGGTGAATGAACTTCGAATCTGCTCCAATAGATTCATATTTTCATGACTCATCTTATTGAGAGAGTAGTCTACATCGTATTCTTCTTCACTTGCTATGTCCTCCACATCCTCCTTCTGCTATAAAAATATAATAAAGTTATGCGATGTACACATCCCAAATAAAGGCTTAAACAAGCAGATAAGGTTTCATACATGCTTTCATTAGAGTGAGTCTCTCCTCCGCTTGGAGCAAAAATTTAAAAAGTTTTCATACATGCTTTCATTAGAGTGAGTCTCTCCTCCTCTTGGAGGAAAAATTTAAAAAGTTATGAAATTTACACATCCCAAATAAAAATAAAGGTTTAAATAATCATAGAAGTATAAAGATAGCATGCTTTCATTAGACTCAGTCTCTTCTCCTCTTGGAGGAAAATATAAAAAAGTTATGACATTTACACCTCCCAATTAAAGGCTTGAACAAGCATACAAGTATAAAGATAAGGTTTTATACATGCTGCAATGTAGTCATATTTTCAGGTTGTTTCCCAATGGTAGTAATTAGACGCTGAATACTCTCAACCCGAAATGCTAGCAAATCGGCTTCTGTATATGATTCCATTTTGACTGGTAACTCCAAATAAAAAATCTCTCTAAGAAACAACATGTAGTTGTAGGCAACTCTCCACCCACAGTTGTGTCCATGTTTTTGCTCCATTGGTAGACATCTTTTGAATTCTACTTGATCTTGTTGCTCCATGGTTGTTCTGATAGCAGATACTAGCCGATATGCAGCACTGTCCATCATGACATATTAAATATATTAATATGTCATGATCATAAGATACAAAATAAGAAAGTATCAAAAATATTAAGAGAATAATTACCTTGGGGAGTTGGCATGATAGCCTTCCATTGAATTCACAAACCATAAACGGTTGAGTTCAAGGTCCCAGAAGATCAGACTCCAATGTGAGCTACATGACCAGAATAAAAATGATTATTTTTTTACACAAGCTTGCCAAAGAAATAGTAAAAATAAGGTTAGAGTTGATACTTACACCTCATGATAAGGCATTAAGATGACTCGCACCCCATCTAATTCAAAGGGCTTAACTAGGTACAAACATCTTCTATAGTCTTTTGAGGAGAGCTAAGAATAGAAGAAAGGAGAGCATCAAGCATGTAGACACGATGCTGCACTGCACTAGGAAGCTGAGAAACAACTGAAGGAACATGTGGCAAGCTATCTCTATGAATGGAAAGGAAAGAATGCAAGACAATGGAAATAAAATGAAATGGAAGTAGACAATAGTATTGAACCAAAATACTCACATGTAGATAGCTTGATGTTGACTGATGTAATAAAACTAGAAAGTACAATGCCTTTATAGAATAGGCACACACACTCTAGGTGTCACATGTATATGGGATAAGTCCCATAGTGACACATGGCACTCTAGGATATGAAGTAGTCTAGTACTACTCTAGAACACTAGAAAACACTCACTTTGGCTTCATGTTCCAACACCCCCCCATGAAGGCAAGGTGAGAGATTACTAGAATGGAGCCAAGAACAAGACATGACATGATCAATCTACTAATCTGTACATCCCAAATAGCTCAGAGGCTCAAAAGAGAAGCATGGCTACTTGACCCAACAAAACGGTCTAGGGAGTGCACCAACATCCTGGAACTCGGCCAGGCCTGATAACGAAATCCATCAATGCCAATAATAGGACTCTCATAGTACATCCCCCCCTGGCTTCATAACATGAAGTGGTAGGAAGCCACACACAAATAAAGTAAAAGAGAATAACATCATTTTAGGAGGACTATCAAAGGCTGAGAACCTTTATTGATTCAACACACATGATTTATTTGCATTCATTTTAGGGGGACTCCCAAGGCAGAGTACCTTCGACACACTCAAAAAACCAAGTCAAGATCATCCGGTGCATAGACCTCTTTATTAAGAGAGAGATCTTGGATGTGAGCAATGAGAGCATGAATTGGAGTAGAGGTGTCTGCATCGCCTTCATCTTCGTTGGATATAGTCCCAACCAAGTTGGCATGGTCTTTAGATTGTTGTTTGGCCAGCTTTTGGAAGAAACGATCTTCGGTGTGACCAAGCTTTCCACAGTAAGTGCACTTGAAAGGTTTGAAGTTACCTTTCCCTTTAGGAAACCTCCCTTTAGAAAATAGTGCATTGGCGTCAAAAGTATCACTATGCCTTCTTTCATGATCAAGAAGCATAGCAACCATGTCATGGTAGCTCATTCTTGCCACTCTTAATGCTGGTATGATCTCCCGATACTTAGGAATTTCTTCAGTGCTCGTGAGGAGCACTGCAACCTGGTCATCATCCCCAACTGGGGCCTTCAACATAGCAAGTTGAGTGATGAGAGACTCCATATGATTCAGATGGGTGAGAAGAGAGTCCTCATGCTTCATCTGGAGTTTGAAGAATTCTTGACGGAGAAAGACCTTAGAATTGATTACCTTATTGGCAAAGAGACCTTCAAACTTCTCCCATAATTCTTGAGCAGTGGAATCAAAGTCGAAATGATGAATAACTTCATCACCCAAACCCAAACCAATGAGAGAAAGGGCTTTGTCGTTTAGATTCTCCCAGTGTAGAATTTTCTTCTCATCTGATTGTGGCTTTTTATCCTTGCCACAAACAACATTCCACACCCCGTCTTTCATAAGGATAAGACGCAACTTTGTTTGCCATGTCGGAAAGTTCTTACCCGTGAACTTTTCAATAAAGGCACTTAACTTCGAGGACTCCATGGCAATCAACTTGCAAGTAGCAAATTCAGAGGCAGAACCTTGTGAACGTCAATACCTCGTGTAGGTAATGAAGCAGGGAGCCACGAGCTAGATCCAGGGGCAGCCACGAATTGGAGCAAGGTAATCCATGAACGAAGAAGACATCACGGGCAGTTGGAGTAGATGCAATAGGGCAGCGGCATAGGAGAGGTAAACTGCATGTTGTTATGCAGCCAAGAGATGTGCCACAAGGAGGAAGAACATGGTGCTCAATGAAGACAGCAGGTGCATGTAGGAAATGGACAGAATTCAGCAGCTTCTCCATGCAGATAGTAAACAACTGCAGCTTCTTCTCGTAGGCAGCTTCTCCACGATAAAATTTAGTAGCTGGAAATTGTGAAGATGATCGTGTTGAGGATGGGCAGCATTTGTGCTCGTTGAAGAGCTTCTCCACGCAGCAGGGTGCACGCATGAAATAGGCAGAATTCAGCAGCTGCTCCAAACGATCTGCTGCAGTAGGAAATGGTGAGCTCACGATATGGAGATGAAGGTGGACAACGATGCGTGCTTGAGCTGCTGATCAATGGCAGCAAGTTCCATGGAAGCTGGGAGGCAAGTAGAGTGGAGAAGGGAGGAAGAAGGAGACGATGATGAGGTTAAGGAAAGGGAGCATCTCTCTTGCACTTAGAGAAAGAGAGAGAGGGTGTGGCTTCCTTTTCTGGCCTCCCTCTCCTCAATCTCTAAGAGCAATGTGGCTCTGATACCACATGAAGGAACATGTGGCAAGCTATCTCTATGAATGGAAAGGAAAGAATGCAAGACAATGGAAATAAAATGAAATGGAAGTAGACAATAGTATTGAACCAAAATACTCACATGTAGATAGCTTGATGTTGACTGATGTAACAAAACTAGAAAGTACAATGCCTTTATAGAATAGGCACACACACTCTAGGTGTCACATGTATATGGGATAAGTCCCATAGTGACACATGGCACTCTAGGATATAAAGTAGTCTAGTACTACTCTAGAACACTAGAAAACACTCACTTTGGCTTCATGTTCCAACAATAACTACATTGCACCAAGAAATAAACAAACATTAGCTCATAGAATTGATTTGCATTTTGCACTAGGAAACTGATATATAACTACACTGTGAATAAATCAACAAATGTTAGCTCATTGAAGTAGCAACAAATAAACAAACGTTACCTAAGAATGGCCAAGATAACATTGTCATTAACCTCTTTTAAAGGATTGGAGAGGATTGAAACCTCCTCTCTACCAAAGCTCAAATACTGAGGTTCTCATTTCAAAATGATCCTAACTTCAAATGAGCTCTCCATTTTATCCAATGCAACTAAATTTGATTCTTCAATCAAATTTAGAGGTGGTTGCATTGTTGAAGTAGAATGGAGTGCCTCGGTATTGACTTCATCCATTTCTTCTCCCTCTATTGCCTGTAAACAAATATGAGAGATTAGATTCATTATCTTTAAATTTAAATATTATTTAAAAAATTGTATTTAGTTGAGAAATAGAGAGTTCATACCGCTAAGTATTGTCGTAGTGGCCTTTTTTCATAACCCTGCGAGCCATAATTATCAAAGAAGGCATCATCATGTTTGTCTTCATCCACCAACCTCTCTGTGAACGGGTCATGTAAGTCCATTTTTTCATAATCAACTGGGACATTATGATCTTCAAAGTAATCATCCATGTCATCGGTGTCCTTGTGGCCTATCTCTTTTTCATAGCCTGTGGTTAGATCTGCTTGAAGCTGAAAATAAGCCATGAAATGCTTATTTTCAATAATATTTGTGGAGTTGCCTTTTCTGAGGAGATCCTCAAATAAATATCCCATCTTGCACAAGGTGACCTCCCAACCTGCCGGTAGTAAATTTTCCATCATGGTAAGCAAGAGACTCCCACTTTCTGCAGGACTTCCATAGTTGTTTTTTCGATAATGTATGGACCTGGGAATATCTTGCTCTTCTAGCATCAATCTCAAATTATTTGAATTCCCTCTTATGTTCTTTTGTAAGGAGTGATCAGGGTTGGGACTCCGCATACACAAAAAGAATGATTCAAGAGATTGAATCACTATGCCACATTCTCTCTTGCCTCTCTTTGCTGCATAAACACCACTATAGATCTTCAAATCTGATGAATATGCTCGCTCTAGAGTAACTTGCATGGCTTCTTTGTCTTTTTTATCAACAAAAATGACAATGTTGCAAATTGCCACTTTGCTAATGGTGGTATATACTATTCTATCAATGAAGTTATGGATATTATCGTTAGAAACTTCATTGATAAAGAATAGTTGTGGCTTATCCCATGCTGACTCATTCTTGAAGAAGTCATCTTCTGAGACTCCCTTGAAGTTCACAAGCTTTCCAGACTCTGCCGTAACCTCTACATTGAATTGAAAGCTTTGGTGCATATCTGTCCGCATCCTTATCTCGCTGATTAATCTTTCCACATATGCAACCACCTGTTGTGGGATTTCTTTTATCATATAAGAGGTTACTATTTCTGACCCATCTTCATCCTTTTTAATCCACCTGTTTGCCCATATCTTTACCTTGGGTGTTGACAAAGAAGCTATACGCTTCACCACATTATAGTCAATGTTACAATGAGTAAGTGGAATTTGTTTCTCTGACAACAAATACTTAATGGCACTATGCACTTCATGATGCCTCACCTGTACATTGATGCATTCTTCCATGCAGCGGTCTTTGTCTTTTTTTCCAAAAAACCATTCTTTCTTTAAAATTTTTTGTGCTACCATGGATGCATACTTGTCAGGTAAGTACTTTATAGGCCTCCACATCCTTGCCGTCAACTCCTTCTTATCCATTACCTTTGACTTTCCGGAGATAAACAAAGGAGCTTCATAGGTCAACTGTCCATGCTCACAAGCAATGCATGTTTCAAGCATCTCATTGAACACTTCAATAGGACGAAATATGATAGAAGTGTAGTCGGCATATCTGTCCCTCACCACCTTGAGGCTTGTCATACTTTCTTCTTGCTCTTGAGTTCCCCTAGGCACAACTACACTCAAAGAAGTATAGAAGTTCGTGAGTGTGTCGGCATCTGCTTTTGTGACCTTTCGCTTCAAATTAGGATTTGGAGAACCAAATGTTGTCCATATAACCCTTGCCTTCTGTAAGACCTCTGATGTTGAGGATATCTTACGCTTTCCATGGACATAATGATTAAGTCTTTCAGAGTCAATCAAATACTTGATCTCATGCTTGAATATATATATTGTTGCAGGATAATAATGGAATGAACTTATCTTTGCAAATTGTTCTAGAGTGAGTCTTTTGACATCCTTTGCTTCCCTTGTGATCTGATTACAAGCATAAGCCCAATGTTGACCATCAATGGGCTGGAATCTGCAATGAAGGAGGAATTCCTTCTTTGCTTCCTTTAGCATATTCTCACCTTGTGCCTCTTCGCCTTGTTCATGTGGAACATTTTTAAGAGTGTCTTTAAAGAATTGACTGAGGTTTCCTCGAAATGTGTAGGCCCTGTAAATGTTATTTGATCCAGAAAACTATTTTTAGTTGGACAAAACATTATTGGGCGCAAGACCACATTGCTTGCCACAGGTTTCTTACCATCTTTCAAAGCCTCGTATATTTGCATTGCATAGGATATATCAAGGCTTCGGCTATTAGTAAAGAGAGCTGTAGCTTCCACATCTTTGCCATTCACAAACCACATCCTTTGACTCCAGATGTATCCCACATCATCATCTGTAACTGCTCTATTAAGACACAGATTAAGATTTTTGATTGATGAGAGTTCATCCTGATCATCTTCAGCCTCAGGTTCTGAGTCTTCTTCATCTTTCTCTTCTTTTAACCGTTTTTCATCCACATT